>NC_056733.1:425335049-425595049 GCF_019279795.1 Protopterus annectens | reverse complement strand
GGTGCAGATCTGGACACATCAAAGCAAATGGCATTCCTGATAGTAGAAAAACAGGAGCAACTTCCTCTCTACTTCATGGCATTAACAAAGCAGAACCAGCTAACAGCAAGAAAAGTCCTGCAAGCCCTCGGTTACATGGCATCCTGCATAATATTGATTCCACATGCCAGACTACATATGAGAAAGTTACAGTGGTACCTAAGGAATTTATGGTCTCAGCACAAGCACAGCCTGGAAACCCAAATTCCAATAATTCCATGCCTGAAGCAAGAATTCCAATGGTGGGCTCAGCCTTGTCAATCAAACAAGGGACTGCCCTTCCACAGCACTCAACCAAGCCAGACCATCACAACAGATGCCTCAGACCTCGGTTGGGGGGCACACATGCTGGACAAGTGCATACAAGGCTTATGGACTCAAGACCAGCTGCACCTACACATAAATCAAAAGGAAATGCTGGCAGTAAAACTGGCAATTCAGGCATTCAGACCATTTCTTCGACAGGGTCAACTGCTGATAAGGACGGACAACACCACAGTTATGTGGTACATCAACAAACAGGGAGGCACACATTCATACCCTCTATGCCGGATGGCAATGGACCTCTGGAATGTGGCCCTGAGCTTCAACATTCAGTTACAAGCAATTTTTGTGCCAGGAAAAGAAAATATACTAGCAGACATCCTAAGCAGAACTACCACGGATGCCCACGAATGGATGCTGCATCCGGACATCTTCAAAACCATTACAGGGAAATGGGGACTACCAGAAATAGACTTATTTGCATCCCCACTCAATCACCAACTGAAAAAATTCTGCACAAGGACGTACCATCCACTTGCTTGGAAAGTGGACTCCCTATCTTTCAGTTGGAAAAACCTGACAGCATATGCATTCCCACCTCTTCCTTTGATGCACAAGGTGCTATTGAAGATCAAAGAAGACCGTCAAGGATCATCCTGATAGCTCCAGACTGGCCAAGGCAACATTGGTACCCATTACTGAGGAGTATGTCTCGGGAACAAATATGGCCTCTGCCCCTAGTTCCCTTGCTGTTAACACAGAACAACTTCAAAACCCTGCATCCAAACCTGAAAACACTGCAGCTGGCTGCCTGGAGCATTGCATAAGACCAAATAACCCAGATTTATCTCAAAGGGTTAAAGACATTATCTTGGAGGTTCGCAGACCCTCAACAAGAAAAAATTATTCAGCAAAATGGAAAAGATATCTCATTTGGAGTACTGCTAAAGGAGAGAATGTGTCACTGGTAAACATGGCTAACATCCTGGAATACTTGGCAGAGCTCTTCCACAACGGCCTGTCCTATTCTTCCATTAAGATTCATGCATCAGCTATTTCAGCAGAATACAACTTGGATCCTCCAGTCTTCTCACATCCTCGGCTCAGACAGTTTCTGAGAGGAATTAAAAATGTAAAACCACCTAGGAAGCCACCATTGCCAGCATGGGACTTGAACTTTGTGCTAGAAAAGTTGACACTCCCTCCTTTCGAGCCAGCAGCAACAGCAGAATTACAGTACTTATCATGGAAAACTGCTTTCCTGCTTGCAATCACTTCAGCAAGAAGGGTATCTGAGCTACAGGCATTAATGGCAGTACAGTCCTTCCTGATCTTCCATCAAGATAGAGTGTCCATGAGAACTAATCCTACTTTTATGCCAAAGGTGGTCTCCAGGGTATCCTTAAATCAAGCTATCCACCTACCTACATTCTTCCCCAACCCACAGAACAGGGGAGAAAGACTGTTGCATACCTTGGATGTACATAGACAATTACGCTACTACCTGGACAGGACCAAGAGCAATAGAAAAACTGACCAGCTACTGGTAGCATATGCAACAGGTATGGAAGGAAAAGCAATTTCAAAACAGACAATCTCTAAGTGGATAGGAAATTGCATTAGATTTTGTTACTCCTACCATGGGAAGAAAACTCCAGAAAACATCAGGCCTCACTCAACAAGAGCTACAGCCACTACCACAGCTTTTTTACGAGGAGTGGCTACCAAAGACATTTTAGAAGCTGCTACTTGGAGCTCCGTGCATACATTTGCCAAGCATTATAATTTACCTTTATACTCCAGATCCCGAGCAGGTTTCGCCACTGCTGTTTTGCAAGGGATCTTAACTACACCATAATCTTATTTCTCCTCCTCCCCCAGTTTGGCTATGGTATTCTACCCATTTGTAAGGACTGCAGATGCATCCTTGAAGGACATAGTACAGTTTTGTAACTACCATAAATGTAGATGTCCGATAGGCATGCATCTGCAGTCAGGATTACCCACCCTCCTTCCCCTCTGTGGTACTCCTAGGGTATTTGCCCATCTTGTAGCTAGCTGGGGGAATCTATTATGGTGTATTTGTTTGTATATATGTACATACATTCTTATTTTTCTGTTTGCTCTCTACTATTTGGAACCATTTGCATTTATCCAAATTTAGCCTTCCTAGAGGGCACCTGGCATCTGGGGCAAGAAACACTGAGGAAAATGGCGTCGGCTGATGCCTTTATACCCGAAGAACTGCAGCTATGACGTCGGGTGAAGTGCGACACCAGCCGAGGCCAGACCCAGACTTTGGAATCCGGCCGACCGAAGGGCTGCCTGACGACCATAGTGGAAAGTGCATCGGACACGGATATCCTTCAGAAGGGACTCACGGAAACAGATAGCTGGTGCCAGAGCCATGGCCTGAAGTTAAACGCCAAAAAATGTATAGTCATACCCTTCGGGAAAAACAAGGTAACCCCAAGCTACCATATAGGTGGCAATCCACTAAGCACAGAAGAGGTTATCAGGGACCTGGGGACCCAGGTTGACAGTGGCCTTTCTTTTGACACTCACATTGCTAAAGTGGTTAGAAAGACCTTCTACATTGCCCACCTGATCATGAAGGGATTCACATCCAGATCTAGTGAGGTCATTGTTCCCCTGTACTCTTCACTTATCAGACCAATGATCGAGTACAATGCCCCATTCGGGATGTATCTCACCCGACATCTGCAGCAATTGGAGAGACCCCAAAAGTTCCTCACCAAAAGGATAAAGGGACTCCAAAATCTGTCATATGCTGCCAGATTGAAGAAACTCCAGCTCTATTCAGTCGCATACCGTCTGCTCAGAGGTGACATGTGCCTGACATACAAGGCCATGTCCAACCCGGAATGAATGGACATGCTCCACCTCAAAAATCCAAATCCACCAAAACCACTAGAGCAAGCGACTTAAACCTTAGCACGGATATAAATAGGACGTGCTGGAGGGATAGATTTATCACTCAGAGACTCCCTATGCTGTGGAATAAAATCCCGGTCCATGTGAGGCAGAGCACCTCGCTGACTCTGTTCAAGAGAAATCTAGACCTGTGGATGGGAGATCGTAGGTTTACCCCGGGAATCATCTCTGGGTCACTGCTGGACAGAGGCATAACAAACTAATGGGCACAGTATTTTTTCATATAAGGGGTGGCGTAAGCCACAATAATTTGGGCTAGGCTTATAAATGCCTTAGGGCAGATAGCCTAGTATAAACCTATGAACCTATGAACCTATGACAGGACAACCCATTTGTAAGGACTGCAGATGCATGCCTATCGGACATCTACATTTATGGTAGGTACAAAACTGTACTTTTTGATACCTGCTTGACTGATAAAAGTTTGTCAGGCTGCTAAGTATTCTTCCTGCTTCCCATGGCACCATGACTGTTCAGATCTTCATTCCCATCTTACAGGCTAGGTAACTGAAAACTGGCCTAGACTGCAAATTGTGTTTTCTTCCATTAAGAATTTTTCTCTGTATGAGTAAAATCAACTTTTTATGTTTTCACTTTTGTTCTTCATGCCATGTAAGATTATCTTGTTTTTTCACTTTATTCTTTTTGACTTTCCTGGGCATACCTTATTTGTTATGTAAAATTCAATGATTTTTCAACAGTTAACGACTGTTCCATAGTTATGTCTGGGAAGAAAATCCCTCCTACAGACAGGCACATGAAGTATCATTGCTTAGGGGGAACACACAGTTTGAGACTGTTTGCCAGGAGTTAACAGTATGTGCTTTTAACAGCAGCTTGAATTCTTTAACTTAGCAGTCTTTATCTCGGAACAATCCTAGCAAACTTACAAAATTTCAGCTGAGCAACCCTAAGCAGTTCACATTATTACATTTTCCCTTCTGCGATCTTTTTCCCCAAAAAAGGGAAACATTTTCTGTTTTCTACTAACTTTCTGATCTCGTCTTCTCTGGTTTTCCAGACTGCATGAGCTATACAAAGAATTTCAATTAACGTTTCTGCCACTTTGAAACCTTTCATCCGACTCATTTAGTGGTAGTGCAGTTAGCTTGGGATGTTTAAGAGCTGAAAAATCGCTATGTCCATATTTGCCCAGTTTCCTGCCATTTCTGTCAGCGAATGTGGCAGGCTGACAGAAACCATTCTTGAGAACTCAAGCAAGGCTTTCTGGTGTCTTTTCCTCCTGTTCCATCTTTCGGGGCCTGGGATTCAGATTGTTTTTTTTTTCCCACATCTTAGCCCTTCAACTTTTCCCTCATTAGTCCCCTAATTTATTTTACAGTCAGTACTGGTCTGTCCATGACCGTGTTGATCTGGATGTGTTGATCTGGATGTGTATCAGTCCTACTCACAACAGTGGTGATTTCAGTGTTGTAGAGCACAGTGTCAGTGCTACTGACATTATGGATTTCTTTGATAGTGTTAAATTTGATGTCCATGGTTTTAGTGCTGAGAAAGGTAATTGAGTTCTGTGCTCCAGTGTTGTTACTGCCCCATACAGTGTCTATGTCAGGTCTAACTAACCCAGGTTTGGAGGGTTTTGGTGCAAGTCTCTTGGTTCCAATCAGTGATATTTGTTCATCTTGCAGTGCAGTTCACTTTTGAGCCATCTGCCTCCCATTCTCTGCTCTGCTTCAGGTGAGACAGACCACAGTCCCTCTTCAACATTCCATCAGGTCATTTTCACAAAAATGTCTCTTCCTCTTTTTTTGGATCCCCCTCCTGTAAAGAGAGACTGAAAGGTCCGGTTTAAGAATAAACATCTAGACTTGCTCCTAGAGTTCCTGTAGAAGATGCTAGCCAACTCCCCCAAAGTGACCGAGATGTCTGGGAATATTTGGCACTGATATTGCCATGCGGAGTTTGCTTACTGATTCTGTATCTTCCCAGCAAAGGAGGCTGTGGAAGGCCTGCTGGTCTACTCAGCAATCCTCTTGGGTGGTGTCTCCTTTGAGTGATATAAAAAGATATAATCACTGTGGCTTTGGAAAAACCCTGTCCCCAGTATGGCTTATTGCATCCTGTTGCTAGTGGCCCTTTTGGTATGAGGCTCACAGAATGAACACCATTGTTTCAGCTTCTACCCTTAAAAAGGTTCCAGCACTGTAGAGTCCTGTTGTCCATTCCGTATGTAATGAATTGAGGAATGTGCAGCTCTGGGAAACTCATTTATACATTCACCACCTTTGCTGTATGGGTGACAAACTGTGTGTAATATATATATATATATATATATATATATATATATATATATATATATATATATATATATATATATATATATATATATATATATATATATGTAGTGAATTTTGAGTGTGATATCAGAGCTGTAATGTGTGCTCCAATGAGGGCTGTTGGGTGGGCCAATGAGAAAAAAAGTTGCTTCCCCAATGCTCAGTAGTGTGTAGTGTGACACACCTCTTGATGCCCATTCTGTAATGCTGTAGATGGTATTGGTATATGATGACAGTCATAGTTAGTCTTGGGGGAAACCAAGGCAGTTTTTTATGGACTTGCCATTCATCAGTCTGTGCATCTTTCATCTACAGATCAAGCAACACCTTTAGAACCTGGAAAAGAAAGCAAGGACCCTTGTGGCTGTGTGAAATTTCAGTTGCCTCAGTCCACTCACTGTTTCTTTAAGGATTCTGAGGACCCAGATCCAGATGCAGTTCAGGTAGTCTGATCAGCAAGCATTTTGGACTAAGACCAATTCCCAGTGCAGTCTTCAGTAAAGTCATTTTCTCAAAGGGAAAGGTTCTTAGCAAATCCAGAAGCAGTCCTGAAGCCTTGCTTTACTCTCCTGCTGTGAAGACAGAGTCCATTAATCCCTCCACCTCTTCTGCATGGAAATCCATCAAACAGGAGAGGTGATAAGGACAGTGATATCCTAAGGGTACAGTATCCACTTGCAAATGAAGTTAGTCCTTGTATTTCTTCCAGTTAGGCAACCTGTCCCATTAAAAAAAAAAAAATCTCACCAAGGAGTAAGGTGCTGCTTCTACTCACAGATGATAGTCATCAGGCCAGAAAGGGTTAGGACTTCATTCCAGTAGTTTTTTTTTTTCCCCAGAAATACAAATCTCAGGACAGTTCTATATTTAAGTAACCTAACTCATAATCATCATAATCATCATCAAGCTCCTTTTACTTATTTTCTACTTGAGGTCAGGATGTCACGTCCACTGTCTTCATTTTTGTCAGTTCATTGCTTCTCTCCTACCTTCAATAGTCATGCCTGACTATTGCAGGTCTTCTCTCACACAGACTGTCCATCTCTTTGCTGGATGTCCTTGTTTCTTCCTGTCCCTCCCAGGTCTTACTCACCAAATTATCCTCTGCTTTTCTACACATATTTGTACTAATGTAGTGTGTTCTCTTTGACCATTTCTGCAGTTGGAGCTTCTTTGGCTTCTGCTCTGATGTCATCGTTTCTTTATCTGTCCCATAGTGTGCATCTTACATCCATCTGAGGCGCTTTATCTCCAACACTTCCAGCTTAATTAACTGCTCAGCCTTCACTGCCAGGGTTTCAGTACCATGCAGAAGTATTGCTCACGCCACTGTTTTGTACACCTTGCTTACAGCTGTCAGACTGTGTTCTTTATCTTCCTGTCTTTGCCTTGTAACCTAGTAGTTTCTTTGTGCCTTCTGCTGAGTCATCTTCCAGAAACTGGCAGAGTGCCTCTGATGCCTTGTTCTCTGCTTTTGCAGTTGATCTCTTAGCCTCTTTGTTAGCCAACCAGTATTTCTTCATTTCTTCCTACTCTGATCCATCTTTTGTAGCTTCCCCTTTTTCCTGCACTCCTGCTTTATTTTGATAAACGTCCTGGACTTATACATTTAAGCAGTCTAAATGTCCTCAAGGAAACCATTTTACATAGTTATGGTACAATTAGTGTTTTCATTTTAACAGATGTAGAGCTGGAGGTGCCTTTTGGACCCCAAAATACCTACTTTACCCATCAAGACCTTCAAGGAGGTACTTACGTTTCCAGGTCAGAGCTGATCATTACCAGATGTCCTGAGTGAGATCACTTGCAATATTCTAAATAGATGGGATGTTCTTCATCTCACATTGCTGCAGTCCTTACACTTGGGTAGTCCGCTGTCCTCGGTCGGCCCGAATATCAAAGTATAAGGCTGACGTCGGTCAGGGCGCATTTGACTGACATCAGGACGTCAGGGTACAAATGCGCATGACCGACGTCATATCCTCAGTCTTTTTTGCCGCATGGTCCGATGCAGAAGCAGCATTGCAAGTGCCGGTTGGCGTTCTGAGATTTTTCGATTTAGAAGTTTCAGACCGAGTTCAAAGTTGGCTAAGTACCCGTTGGGAATATTTTAGTTTTTTCTTGCCTCAGTCATTTACCGGATGTCAGAAAAAGTCAATAATTGCATTTCTTGTGGGAAACAGATACCGCATAGAGATTATCATACTTTGTGTATTCCTTGCTTAGGGCCTGAGCACGACGTTGTTGGCTGTCGCTCTTGTGCTAGATTTAATAAACGCACTATAAAGAGAAGGTTGGATTGTGCAAGGTTAGTCTTTGGGAAGCGGTGCAACTATAAAATGCCGTCGGATGCTCCGGCGCCGCTTCTTCAAGAAGCGCAAGGACAAGGCAGTTAAGCCTAGGCTAGAAGAACCGTCTGTACCGGACGCCGGTTCTTTAGAGGTGTCGGTGGAGCCGGTGGCTCCACCAGAGGTTTCTTTGTGTTCCCAGGGTGAGACCTTATTATTGCAAGATGTGGCCTCTCAGGAGACAAGTCAGGCTGAGGGGGCTTCTCAGGTTACTATACTCCCCTCCCTTCCTAAGGTGGCTAGGCCCTTTCCTTCTGTTTCAAAGGCTTCTCCCAGGGGCAGGCCAGGTTTAGCTTCAGTTGGTGTTACCCCTAGCTCTTCAGGTACTGTGCCCAAGAAGCATATGCTTAAAATGGCAGAAGATTTGATTTCTTTGATTAAGGGTTCTATGCCCCCTCCTGATAAGAGACCTAGGGTGGAGCCTGAGCTGGGGGGTTTTGAGCAGGCTTCAGATGTTTCAGAGTCTTCGGCTGAAGACTTGCAGGAGTACTCTCCTTATTCTGATTCTGATGTGGATGATTCTACTCCTTCTGCTACTCCTCCTGAGGATTTTTCTTTTTCAGAAACTCTTCATTCCATGAGGGAGCATTTTAAGTGGGAAGGTCAGGACTTCTCTGATTCCAGGAAAAGGCTTAGGGAATTTCTGTTTTTACCCCAGCATAGGCCTTTGGCTATACCTCCTGTTTTGGATGTAGTGGAAGATGTTTTTACAGAGGCTTCTCTTAATCCTGATTCTTTGCCTCCTGCTCATGTTAAGCCAGATAGGTATTACAGGGTGCCTGAAGCTCATAAGTATCTTTTTAAGAGTCCTAGGGCAGACCCAGAAACTGTTAGCCAAGGGCCTAAAGGTGTTAAGGCTTCTGTTGTTAAAAATCCGGTTCCTGCAGACAAGGAGGCTAGGGCCTTGGATAGATGGGGAAAGAAAGTCTATACTTCTTCCACTCTTGCTATGAGGGCTCTGAATTGCCAGTTTCACATGTTGAAATACCAAAACTATCTCCTTTCACAATTGAAGTCTAAGGTTGATGCTCTGGCAGTAGGTATTGATTGTAAAGAGTTGCAAGATTTAGTGCATGTTTCTGAACAGGTGGGTAAGCATTCTTTGCAATGTGGTTTTGATGCTGTACAGGCCTCGTCTAGGGTGGCTGCCACTGGGTCAGTTCTTCGCAGGCACGCCTGGCTGAGGGATCAGAATTTGTCTGAACATGTTAAAACAAGGATTTTAGATGCTCCTTTACAATCTGACATGTTGTTTGGTCCTCCTGTTGAGACAGTTTTAAAGAAAATGGAAGACTAGGCTAAGTCTATGCAGACTGTTAAAGATTTTTTGCAGGTCCAGCCTCCAAAGTTTAGTAGAACTTGGCCTACTAAAGGGTGGACGTATCCTTCTTATGATTCCCAGTCTAGGGGTAGATCTAGATGGGGTAAGGGCAGAGCTCAGGGCTCTTTCAGGCCTAGAACAGGGAGTTCTCCTGCACAGGCTTCGGGTGGGGGCAGGGGTCAGTCCTTTCGTAAGCAGACCCAATGACCTACCTTTTCAGCTGCCAGAGCCTGCTCGTCTGGCAGCACCTTTGGGAGGAAGGTTGGCACTTTTCAAAGAAAATTGGAGTTTAATTACCCAGGACAGATTGGTATTGGATATCATACACCACGGCTACAGGTTTTATTTCCATACCTTGCCTCCTTTCAAAGGCGTGCCAGACGTTCCTCCTCAACAAAGGATAGAGGCTCACAAACAGGTTTCTCTGTTGCTCCAACTAGGGGCCATACAGCCGGTCCCTCTGCCAGAAGTGGGCCTAGGATTTTATTCTCGCCTGTTCCTAGTACCAAAGAAGGGGAACACGTGGAGACCAATTTTGGATTTATCTATCCTCAACACTTATCTGGACATTCCCAAGTTCAAAATGTTGACGTTGCAGCAGCTTTTACCTCTGCTGGGCAAAGATCATTGGATGGTAACTTTGGATCTCAAGGAGGCTTACCTTCATGTTCCTCTCAGACTAAGTTGCAGAAAGTATCTGCGTTTTCGAGCTGGGACTTCTCACTATCAGTTCTCTGCATTGCCCTTTGGCTTATCTACTGCCCAGAGTGTTCACGAAAGTTCTGGCTCCAGTGATAGCTTTCTTCAGACTAAAAGGAATACAGATCTATCCTTATTTGGACGACTGCCTAATTCTGGCTCAAGGAAGGGAAGAGCTTCTTCATCATTTGGAATATGTGATAGCAGTGCTAAGATGCCTAGGGTATTCTGTGAACGAAATAAAGTCCAGTCTAGTACCCTCTCAAGACATGTGCTTTCTGGGTGTGAGACTGAATACAGCATCCCAGATGGCCTTTTTAACCCCGGACAAACAAAAGAGTCTATCCCTTTACTTCCATCAACTATCTCATCAGTCCGGGCTGACTGCAAGGACAGTCCTTCAAGCCTTAGGGTTCATGGCATCTTGTATTCTGGTGCTTCCCAATGCCAAACTGCATATGAGGAAGCTACAATGGTACCTCAAAAATGTATGGACACATCACTGCCAGGATCTGGACACTGTCATTCAAATAATACCTTGCATTCAAAAGGAATTTTTGTGGTGGGCTCAGGAATGTCACCTAAACAAGGGACTCTCTGTGACCCGGCCAGAGGCGAGTCAGATTGTAACGACAGATGCCTCAGACAAAGCTTGGGGAGCTCATCTAAATGGAAAGTGGATACAAAACAAATGGCCTGTCAGACTACAACATCTACATATCAACATGAAGGAGATGTTAGCAGTCCAGTTTGCATTAATAGCTTTCAAGGAATTACTTCTTCCAGGACAGGTGTTGATTCTAACAGACAACACAACTGTCATGTGGTACATCAACAAGCAAGGGGAACGATTCTTATCCTCTATGCAGGCAAGCAATGATTTTGTGGGAGACTGCTCTCAGTTTACAGCTCAATCTTCAGGCAAGGTTTCTGCCAGGAGCACAGAACTCCTTAGCAGATGTGTTGAGCAGACGAATTATGGATCCCCACGAGTGGAAATTGGATCCTCATGTATTTCAGAAATTGACAGTGTCATGGGGAACTCCAGACATAGATCTGTTCGCTTCTCCACTAAACCATCAGCTGCCAAGGTTTTGCACAAAAGGTTTCATCCCACAGCTTGGAGAGTGGATGCTCTTTCTTTCAATTGGAGCAATCTCCATGTGTATGCCTTTCCACCTCTGCCTCTCCTCCCAAAGGTACTTCTAAAGGTCAGACAGGACAAGCCAAGGATGATTTTAATAGCTGCGGATTGGCCTCGACAGCACTGGTACCCATTACTGAGAAGTCTGGTACGGAAGCCTCCATGGCCTTTGCCTTCGATTCCACACCTGTTGTCGCAGGAGGACAGCCATTTGCTAAATGTCAAGCTTCACTCTCTGCACCTAACAGCCTGGCATATTCTGTTTTGAACCATAGTGGGCCTCCACTTCCTCAGCAAGTTTTGAATGTTATTTTGGAAGCTAGAAGGCCTAGTACTAGGAAAGTGTACGCAGACAAATGGAAGAGATTTTTATTTTGGAGTGCAGCAAAAGATTTTGATGTTTCTGAGCCTAATTTGTGTGTGGCTCTTCAATATCTTACTGAGTTACTAGACAAAGGTTTGTCTTTCTCTTCTATTAAAGTTCATGCTGCAGCAATTTCAGCTCACTATGATTGCGACCCACCATTGTTTTCTCATCCTTTGTTCAAGCAATTTCTTAGAGGGGCAAAGAATATAAGACCCCACGAAGAGCTCCTACTCCTGCTTGGGATCTCAATTTTGTGTTGGAGAAACTCACTCTACAACCTTTTGAGCCTGCAGCTACTGCTGAGTTGAAATATTTATCATGGAAGACTGCTTTTTTGTTGGCCATTACCTCTGCAAGAAGGGTTTCTGAATTACAGGCCCTTATGGCGGTTGAGCCTTTCTTGATTTTCCATAAGGATAGGGTATCATTACGCACTAATCCTTCCTTTATGCCTAAGGTGGTTTCTAGTGTGGCTTTAAACCAAACTATTCATTTGCCTACTTTTTATGCAAATCCCCAAAATAAAGGGGAAAAGATTTTGCACACTTTAGATGTTCACAGGCAGTTGCGTTATTATTTGGACAGAACTAAAGGGTTCAGGCAGTCTCAGCAGTTGTTTGTTTCTTTTGCTTTGAGTTTTCAGGGCAAGCCTGTGTCAAAACAAACTATTTCTAAGTGGATTGGGTTTTGCATTGCTTTCTGTTATTCCCATCATGGCAAGGAGATTCCAGCTGGGATTAGGCCTCATTCCACTAGGGCTACTGCCACTTCAACAGCTTTTTTGAGGGGAGTGGCAACCAAGGATATTTTGGAGGCAGCTACTTGGAGTTCTGTGCATACTTTCTCTAGGCATTATCACCTGCCACTTTACTCTAAGTCTAGGGCTGGTTTTGCCACTGCTGTTTTGCAGGGCATTTTGGCAGCTCCTGCTTCCTTGTAGTTAGCCATCCTCCCTTACCTCTGCTTTGGGATTCTACCCAAGTGTAAGGACTGCAGCAATGTGAGATGAAGAACATAGTACAGTTTTGTACCTACCATAAATGTAGATGTTCGAAGATCCACATTGCTGCAGTCCAATTTACCCTCCCTCCTTCCCCTCTGTAGTTAGAGGTGGTTGTGTGGGTTGGGTTGTACATGTTGTGTATATTGTATATATTGTACATATAGTTAGTGCAAGGGTGGTTGGTTGGTTGTTGGCTGTCTTTTGGTTTTGACCTTTATTTTTAGGGTCTTCTGACATCTGGGGCAAGAAAAGACTGAGGATATGATGTCGGTCATGCGCATTTGTACCCTGACGTCCTGATGTCAGTCAAATGCGCCCTGACCGACGTCAGCCTTATACTTTGATATTCGGGCCGACTGAGGACAGCGGACTACCCAAGTGTAAGGACTGCAGCAATGTGGATCTTCGAACATCTACATTTATGGTAGGTACAAAACTGTACTTTTTCAACCTGATTTCCAACTGGGATACCAAAGCTTAACCCTCCCTTAATCGTATGTCCAACATATGACTTTAGGTTCACAAGCACAGAGGTATATAAACAAATGTATGAGCATATATCCACAGACTATCTTGCCATCATCCTAAACACAGGATCTGAAGTAGGCAGACTTCATTTGTCTGCAACCTGTGGGTATCGGATCCGACCTCGGATCCGAGCCGGCATTTCAAAAGCTTAGGCTCCGAGCTCCTAGCTCCTCCCTCTTACCCATAACCCCTTGCCAAGCCCTAACTGACCTCAGATTTCGTTTGCCGCTTTCAAGTTGCGACGGATTCCTTGAGCTCCTAGTGCAGATAAGTTTTTCTGACAGAAAAATTTTCAAAAACCTTAACTTTTTTAATTTAATTAGTTAGAAGTGATTGTGTTAGGCTTTCCTCTCTCTTTCTTTTAAACTTTTCTCGGGTTTTGCGTAGTTTGTGTGTGTGTGTTTGTTTGAGGCCTGTTAGGGCTTAACATGTCTGAAGCCCATAAGGCTGTATTCTCTAAATGTGCGAGTGTGGCCATAAGCTGTCCCCAGCGGATGGCCACACTCGAAGAATGCTTGGGGTTGAACACCTGTCATCTGGTTGTACCATTTGTGCAGGGTTCAACCCCCGAGCTTTGAGGGAGCGGAGGTCGAAGCTGGTGCTGGCGGGACTTCTCCCTCCAGATACCGCTTCGGCTTCTGCCCCTTCTACTCAGCAAGCAGTTGCTGTGGGCTCTCCTCCACCGGCTGGGACTCAACCTCCCTCTAAGATGCCGGAGGAGAGAGTCTTCTAGGGAGAGAGAGAAGGAGAGGCACAGGAGAGGCACCACAAACGGAGAGCTGAAACCTCCAGTTCGGCTCCTCCATCTAAGCGGGCCTCCCTGTGCCTTCTAGCTTTCCTCCTCCTCGGCTCCACTCCCCTCGGTTCTCTCCTGGGCCCGAGGAGGAGGAGGCTAGCCCTTCAGCGAGGTCCCCGAGGCGGCTCTCTAGGTCCGCTTCGGTGGCCTCCACCAGATCCACATTCTCCATGAGTGAAGCAGATATGGACCGGATGATGAGGAAATTCATCCAGGCCCAAATGCAAATGGGAGTGCTCCTAGCCCCCCCCCATCCGGGAGGGGCTTCGACCCCTTTTTTCGCCCCTTTGGCTCCTTCTCCGACCCATACCATGGGTTCGGAGCTGTCGGCGCCGGGCAGAGTTGGATCCGGGGGTGGGTCGGATCCGATAGGTCGGCGCACCTCGGATCCGTCCCATCCCTTGAGTGCTTCGGGTACTTCGGACCCGACCTCTCGGAGCCGAGGACCGAGCCTCGGGTCCGAGGGAGCTGGTGTGTCTTCGGCTCCGTCCAGATCGGAGCACACCGGTCTCTTGGATCCGACGGTTTCGGCTCCGGCTCCGATCCGTGCGTCGGATCCGAGTGGGGGTCGGCTCTCGGGGTTTAGAGAAGCTGGCTCCCCCTCGGCCTTCGACGTAGTGGAAAGGGCACTGTTGAGGACGTCCGGACCCCCAGTCCCTGCCACGGCTCTATCCCGCGCTCCCTTGCAGTTGGGCCAGGCCCCCACCAGCCGGTCCCAGGGACAGCCCGCCTCAATGTCCCAAGTAGTTCCCTTGGAACATCCAGCTGCGGAAGAGTACTCCTCGGACAGCCCCCCCGAAGAAGTACCTCGGAAGCGTAAGTGCAAAAGGAGGCACATGGACTCCCCCGAGTCCGTTACCGAAGACACAGACTTGGATGACGGGGAGGGCTCCCCAAGGTCACCCCCTGAAGACGTCTCATTTGGAGACATTATGGAAATGTTGAGGATCGGGGGGGGTGGTCTGCCCCCAAGGCCTCCTCAGATGAGTCTGTGTTCTTGGAGGCATTCGACGCGGGCCCATCTACCTCTTGGGTGTCCCCTCCTGCCGACCCTCTGGTGGACCTTATATCCATCAGAGCGTGGAAGGATCCGGACACCGTTGAGCCTGTACCCAAGCGTCCTGACCGTATCCTTTCCCCTCCGGCGGACCGCACTCACTGGAGCAAAGGCCCCCCAGTAGATGCCATGATGATGGCTGCAGCCACTAAGAGGGAATTGGCCCAGGAGAGTCCCTCTATGCATCCTCCGGGCAAGGAGTCCCGCTCGATGGATCGCATTGGGAAGTGAGTTTTCAGTTCAGCAACCTTCTCTTTGAGAGCGCTGAACTACATGGCACACGTCATCAGGATGCAGCGGGATCTGATTAAAGAATACGCTACATCTCCCCCAGAGTCCATGTCGAGTGAGGATAAGCAGGTATACTCCACCCGAATGGCCACTCTTAGATCAGTTTCGAATACATCTATGCGGCTGCTTTCTCACGCTACTGAGGGAGCCGCTAGAGCCAGCGGAGCAGGCCTAGTCATGAGGCGACAGGCCTGGCTCCGCCACTGTGATTTCGCAGAGCCCTTCAAGGCGACCTTCGCGAATGCCCCCTTCGATGGTTCAGCCTTGTTTGGCAAAACTGTTCGCGAAACATTAGTCCAGAGCGAGAAGGACGGGAAGACGCTGTCTGCCGTCTGAGTCCGCTTCTCAGCTCCCCAGAGGTCCTTCTCGAAGAACCAAAAGGGACAGAAGAAGATGTGGTTCCGGAAATCACAGCAGTCCCAACCTGCTCCGGATAACCACTCCTTCCGTGGCAGAGGAGGACGCGGAGGTCGCCGTCCTAGAGGCAGGGGGGCTCCTAGCAACTTTGGGTCCAGAGAACCTTTCTCTGAGAGACCCACGCAGCAGCCCTGAAGGGTTGCCCGGCTGTCCGTCTCTGGAGGCAGTCGGGCGCTCGAGGCGCCTAACTTCTTGGGAGTCCATCACATCAGACCGTTGGGTGCTTCGCGTGATATCCAGAGGTTATACAATCCCCCTGTACAAAGTTCCCAGATCTCGCAGCCTCCCAGATGTTCCACCCGACCAAAGGGAGGCAGCAGCTATCGAAATCGAACAGCTGCTAGAAAAGAGCTATCCAGTCGTCCCCAGATCAAACCGGGTCAGGGTTTTACTCCAGGTTCTTTTTGGTGCCAAAGAAAACGGGGACTTAAGACCAATCTTAGATCTTTCCCTGCTGAACCTGTCAGTAACCAAGCAAAGTTCCGGATGGTCACCCTTCAATCTATACTCCCCTCTTGAGGGAGAACGACTGGATGTGCTCCATCGACCTCAAGGACGATACTACCACATTCGCATGGACAGACGGTCCAGGAGGTTTCTTCGCTTCGGCTGGGAGCCAGTCATTACCAGTTCAGGGTCCTCCCCTTTGGTCTCACCTCAGCCCCCAGGGTGTTCACCAAGGTTCTAGCGGTGGTAACGGCCCACCTGAGGCTCCAGGGATTACAGGTCTTTCCGTACCTGGACGACTGGCTCCTGACGGCATCATCAAGGCATCTTCTGTGCTCAGCCAGGGACTACTTTCTTTGACTAGCCCCAAGGCTGGGCATCACTGTCAACTGGGAGAAATCTTTACTGCACCCCACACAAGCTATAGAGTTCATAGGAGGAAGGCTAAACACCAGGTCAATGCGAGCCTTCCTCACTCCAGACAGAATTGCCAACCTGAAGTGTCATGTAGCAGCGGTCCTGCAACCATTTCCGACTGCAGCTTCGGTCCTGAGGGCCCTAGGTTCGATGGCGGCAGCTATCCCGCTTCTTATTCATGCACGCTTACGCATGCGGGTTCTTCAATGGACCCTTCAGGTTCAGTGGTCCCCTCTCTGTTCCTGTCTCAACACTCCGATAGCGGTCAGCAAAGCGTGCAAGGATTCCCTTCTTTGGTGGCTTCTTTCTCCGGAGCCCCTGACAGGGAGACCTTTTTGTGCTGCATTTCCCCGAGCCACAGTGACCACGGACGCTTCTTGCCTCGGGTGGGGGGGGCATTCTGCGGGAAAGATTGTCCAAGGCACCTGCAACCCCACAGAGACGTCATTGCATATAAATGTCCTGGAAATGAGGGCGGTGCTCCTAGCATTGCAAGCAGTTCACCACGTTCTTCCTTCAGGGACTATTGCGATTCAGACAGACATGTCGGTAGTCTGGTACATCAACAAACAGGGAGGAACCAGGTCCTATCCCTTTTGTCGAGAGGCCATGAGAGTCTGGGAATGGGCAATTTCCACCAAACGCTTTCTGGTAGCAACGCACATTCCGGGAAAATCCAACATCCTTGCGGACAAACTCAGTCGCACCATTCTTTCACCTCACGAGTGGTCTCTCAATCCTCAGGTAGCGAAGAAGATTTTTGCCGTTTGGGGGCAACCCTGTTGCGATCTTTTTGCCTCTCCCTCAAACGCCAAATGCGACAATTTCTTCGCTCTGCTTCCCCACCAGGGAATTCCCGAGATGCGCTGGTGCATGCTTGGCCTCCCGGTCTCCTTTATGCCTACCCTCCACTACCTCTGATGCAGAGGCTTCTGCAGAAAGCCAACAGTTTGGGGAGCAGAATGATTCTCTTGCCCCGTTCTGGCCTCGTCAACCCTTGTTCCCCTTTGTATGGTCTCACAAAATCAATCCACCCTGGATTCTGGATCCGATTCCGGATCTCATCTCCCACCCTCTGGGAATTTCGGTTCCCAATCTACGCACCCTGAAATTGACAGCTTGGCTGCTCCAGTTCCATCCTTGATTAGGACTCCCGGTATCTCGTCACCGGTCAAGGCCATTTTAGTGGCAGCTCATAAACCTTCCACCAGGCAGGTTTATCGGAGTAAATGGAAGAGATTCTCTATTTGGGCGGTTCAGAGAACTTTAGATCCTTTCTCAGCACCTATGTCAGCAGTGCTGGATTTTTTAACAGACCTCTTTCATCAAGGGGCAAGTTCTTCCACGATTAAGGTACAATTGGCAGCCATCTCGCATTATCACATTGGTCATGAGACAGCTCCCCTCATGACGGCGAAATTGTGCAAAACCTTTCTCAAAGGGATTTTTTTGTTGAGGCCTCCAGTCAAGGAGATTGTACCACCTTGGGACCTATCTTTAGTTCTGCAAGCCCTTACTGCTCCTCCCTTCGAGCCTGCAGCTTCTACAGACCTAAAGTACCTTTCCTGGAAGACTGCCTTCTTAGTAGCTATCACTTCAGCCAGAAGAGTGTCTGAACTTCAGGCTCTATGCGTCAAGCCGCCTTACCTTTCTTTCTTTCCAGATAGGGTGTGCCTCAGGACCAATCCATCTTTTCTTCCGAAGGTCTCTTCAGAATCTAATATCAACCAATCAATCAATTTACCTGTGTTTTTTCCCAAGTACTCAAACAAAGGAGAATACAAATTGCATTCCTTGGATGTTCATAGACAATTACGATTTTATATTCACAGAACAGCTGGTCACAGGCAATCAGATCAGCTGTTCGTCTCCTTTGCTAAATTTGCTTTGGGTAAAGCAGTGTCTAAAGTCACACTATCTAGGTGGATTGCTAATTGTATTCTGCAGGCTTATGACACTTCAGGTAGACCTGCTCCTCAGAGGGTTACGGCTCATTCTACTAGGGCAGTCTCCACGTCAGCCGCCTTTAAGTCCCGTGTGTCATTGGATGATATCTGCGCGGCAGCTACTTGGGCCTCGCCTCATACCTTTATTTCTCATTATAAGGTGGATGTTGTTTCCAGGGGAAGAGCATCCTTTGGCTCAGCGGTGCTCCAGAACATCCTTCCATGACGGCGGCCAAAGATTCAGGTAGCTGGGGACTCTGTCCCACAGGTTGCAGACAAATGAAGTCTGCCTACTTCAGATTTAGAAGTTATGTACGCACCATAACGTTCCATCTGAGTAGGTGACTTCATTTGGATGCAACCATCCCCCCCTCCATCCCCCTGACCTTTATAGAGCGAGTATTTATGCTTTGTTCATGTACTGTAGTCAGTATTATTTAGGCAAACTCAATCTGAGGTCAGTTAGGGCTTGGCAAGGGGTTATGGGTAAGAGGGAGGAGCTAGGAGCTCGGAGCCTAAGCTTTTGAAATGCCGGCTCGGATCCGAGGTCGGATCCGATACCCACAGGTTGCATCCAAATGAAGTCACCTACTCAGATGGAACGTTATGGTGAGTACATAACTTCTAATTTCAGACCCACTGGGACTGATCTTTGCGTGGTTGTTGGTACCATAGCTACTAAAGAAAAACAGGAAAGTGCCTCATTGGGAAACTTTCTTTTACTTATAGAAATTGTTTTGCTGTATCTATGTTAGATGCTAGCTAGGAGAAGTAAATGAGAGTGTGGTAGGCAAATTCCCTCCAAAGACCTCCATATCCAGGTGACTGTTCTTTTTTGGAATAGAACATAACTACAAGGCTTGTTCCATTTGCCTGTTTAGAGACCCAACATCTTAAGTATTTAGTCCACTCCAAGATGGTGGACTCTCCCTCCTCAGAGGTACTTCCATCCACAAGAAAAAACTCAAGAGGCCTAGGCCTGACACCTGACACTGAGTCTACTCATTCTGAGTCTGATGCACCTGCTGAGGTTACATAACCCATGGTACATATAACTATATCTCTGAGGCCCCTGTTGTGACCTTGATGGAGGCCAGTGTGATTTCGGACATCACATGACTGAAGAGACTGCAGCTACTGAGATGGGGAAACTGTGACTCATCAATTTTGAGCGACCAGAAGACATCCCACAGATTTTAGTCAGGGAGAAGATTCCTGGAATGTTAATAAAGTTGTGTCAGGGGTCTGGGCCTCCCCATGTGGTTTAAGCAGGATGTCACACTAAAAACCTATTCCTTCACCCCTCTAGCTAAAGAGAACAAGTGGATGGACTTTCTCAAGATCTGCTCAAGGCCATTATGGCCCTTAAACCACCTTATTTGTCTGCTCCCCTACCTCTTCCTGCCCCTCAGAAAATTGCTGTTGATTCAAAGGTACCTCTGACTGTAACCATCCTGTGGCTTACTCTTCTCAAATCAACTCCCCTGATCATGTCCCTTCAGATGATGAAAATTCCATCGTTCCTGACTCCCTTGTGGGAGATGCTTCATTTGGGCAGACTAATTTAAACATGATGAAATATTTTGAGTGTGAACCTAATCAAATTTCAGAGGTCCAGAAAAGGTACTACAGTCTCTTGGAAGTGGGTGCTCCTGCCCCTTCACCTGTCACTCCAGTTTTGGAGGCCTTTTTGGATTTCTTCCAGTCTACAATTACAGCTCCTAATTTGTAGCCCCCTCTTCCCAAAAGGCCAGACAGGTTCTGCAACATTCCAGATTAACTTAAATTCCTGCATAAGAATTCTGTGACATACCCATCTGCAGTGCGTCTGTCCTTGGGCAAGCCTTCTGAATTGCTCGCCAGTGCCAGTGCCCTCCTTTCAGATAAGGACAGTAAGACCATGGATAAGTGGGGAAAGAAGGTCTGTACTTCCTCGGCTCTGGCTTTCAAGGTTGCTAACTACCAGACCCAGATGACTAAATATTTGTTGTCAATCCTCAACACTTTGAACAAGGTGTAGTGGTGGATTCCCAGGGCTCAGAGAGTCCAAACAAGAAATTATGTCTCTGGTTAATCAGGCCACTCAGGTGGGCAGACGCATTATATAATGCAGTTAAGATGCTGTGGAGCCTTCTTCCAGAAAGCAGCTGCTATTGGTACTGTCATCCTCAGGTATGCATGCATGTTTGTGCAGTCAGTCAGTGCCAGAGGATTTCAAAACCAAGCTCACCAAGTCACCCTTGGACAAGAATGTTTTGTTCAGCTCATAGGCAGCTAACTTATTTAAAGCCTTACAGGAACAAATCAAAACTGTTCAATACTGCAGACAGATTCTATTTACATATCTACCCAGATAATAGAGGAACTACCCTGACAAGCCCATTCCTTTCATTGGAAGGGAGTCCAGACCACTTCAGAAACACAGAAATTTCCAGAGAAACCTTAGAGAGACCCTAGATATGGGAGCCCTGCCTTCTCAGAGAAGTCAGTGTGACTATCTTTAAAGTCTCCCAGCCTCTATCGGTCCTGCCCTACCTCTCTCCAAAAGACTCTGTCCATTGCAGATTGGAAAAGGATTACTGTGGACTAGTGGGGATTTTCTGAAAAAAGGGTTATGCCATGCCTTGGAAGGAACTCCCTCCCATGAATGGTATTCATCCTCCTCCCCACAACCAACTGCAACTTCTTCCACCTGTTTTCCAGGAACTCCAGGCCCAAGGAAGAGTAGAACCAGTGCTTGCCAAATTTTTAGGGGTGGTGTTTATTCTAGACTGTTCCTAGTTTCAAGAACAAAGGATGTTCCTAGTTCCATGAAAAGGAATGTAGAGACCCATGCTGAATCTCTCCTTTCTAAGCACCTTCCTAAAACGTGCCTGTTTTCAAAATGCTGTCCCTATAAGACCCTCTTACCTCTTATTCTTCCACAGGCACACCTATGCTTTCTATATGTAAAGGATTCCAATCTACATATTCTCATTCACCCCTCTTGCAGGAGGCTCCTCAGGTTCTGTATTGGCTCATCTTACTTCTGATTTACTGCTTTGCCTTTCGGACTTTCCACAGCCCCAAGTGCATTCACAAAGTATCTATCATCAGTGATGTCGAAGACAGTGAATTCAGATTTTCCCTTACTTAGATGATCTACTGGTGCAGGCTATTTTGCCCCAGACATTACTATAACACCTCCAGTTTACCCTCAACCTACTGTTGCACTTGGGGTTTGCTGACAACTGTATAATGTTTTCTCTTCAGCCCACGCAGGATCTAGCACTCCTGGGTTGCAGATTCGACATCAAGAAGATGCAGGATTACCTGCCTCAGGAGAAGGTGCAAAGCCATACATCTTACTTCCATTCCATCTCCTCCCTCAACACATGCTCAGCCAGGGAACATCCGAATGCCCTGGGTTTCATAGCAGTAACCATCCCAGTGCTCCCTCTAGCCAGGTTACATATGAGAAAATTTCAGTGGTACCTGAAAACAGTATTGTCCCAACACTCTAATCCTCTCGACATAATGATCTCCCTCATACTTTGTTTCAAAAAGGAGATTTCATTGTCGGTGGCCCAGATGAATCTGAATCCAGGGATTCCCTTCTAAGCACAGAGTCCAGCTCAAGAGATGTATACAGATACCTTAGACAAGGCCTGGGGAGCCTGGACAGGTATCCCCAGAGGCTAGGGTAGGTGGTACTCCAAACTCAAAGAAGGAGCACATCAACCTGAAAGAGATGTGGGCCGTCAACCATGACTTCAGGTTTTCTTGCAAATCTGGAAACGATCCCTAGGAGGAGTACTGCACCTAGGATGAAGCAGTAGCTTCAGCAAGTCTCAAGGTCTACATCTGGAAAATGATCTTGCTACTAGCCCTCACCTGTGCTAGGAGAGTCTCAGAACTTCATGCACTCATGACTGTTCCACCCTTTCTTACTTAATGCCTAAAGTGGTGAACGAGATGTCCTTCAACCCATGCCATCAGTCTGCCTACGTCATTTCCCAAACCACAGAATGGATGAAAGTCTCCTGCACTCCCTAGATTTTCATAGACAGCTGAGGTTTTATATGGATAAAACTAAATCTGCTCATAAGTCAGACCAACTGTTTGTCTCATGTCTCATTCATGGATTCCATACTGGGCCAGCTAGTATCTAAAATCATTGCAAGCTGGATCTTTAAGTCCATCTCCCTTTGTTACTCACACCATAGTAAATACTTGCCCCCCTGCCCTTGAGTTCACTCTACAAGGGTAGTGGTATCCTTGGAGGCCCTCTACAAAGGAGTTGATGCTTGGACATTCCTGGAAGCTGCCACCTGGTCCTGTGTATGCACTTTCACTAAGCATTACAGAATTGGTTCCTTTTCAAGATCTAGAGCTGCCTTCAGTAGGTCACTTCTTTCTGGACTCTTGGACAGTTCTTTCAATTTAACTATCCTCTCTTCTGTTCCTTTGAGCTCTGGGAGTTGCCCATCTGTTTGGAATATTGCAACACTGATCTCAGTCAAAACATAGTACAGTTGTGTAAGAACCTACCATAACAGTAGATGTCCTACTGATCTCTTTTGCATACTTCTCATCCTCTTCCTCCCTTTAGATACCATCTCTCTCTGTTACTGCCATGTCAGTAGGACACTTGGACTGAGGGGTCTTCTGTAACTCCCTGCTTGACCCCTCCGAGCTGACCAGTCTCTGAGCTCTTTAGGCTGCTGTCTTGGATGTAGTCTGAGTATCTACAGTCATATATCCGCCTTTGTATCCTTATGCTTGCTAGCTGAGGTCATATGTCAGATGTACAATCCAGGGAAGGTTAAGCTTAGCCTGGCCGGATGTCGGCGATGTAAATCCATTTGGTATACTGCAGTAGTGATCAGTAAGACATATCCACTGTTATGGTAAGTTCTTATATAGCTGCACTTTTTTTTTCTGGGCACAGCCTCCATAGTGTTCATGAGATAGGGGTACATAGTTGGTGTTTACCAGAGGCTGCTGGAATCCAAGATCTTCCCATACCTTGTCAGCTGACTCGTAAACTGCAAGTGCCTCTAGGGAATTCCCTAATCAAAACATTCCACTCTGTTTGGATTACCGTGACCCCTTGCAAGGTACCATCTGGTCCCATCACAGATGCTCACACTTGCTGGCTGGAGTTTGGCCTCCAGACACATCTACTATTCGATGAAATGGTACCCTTTCAGAATAGTGTCTTGGTTATCATAACTTTCAGTAAGGTTTCTGCTCACTTATGCTTGAAAAACCCTAGGACTAAAGGCAAAATCCATTCCAATGTTGCCCTACACTAGACTTCTTATTAGGTTGTTGAAGTGAACAGTTATGGTCTAGTAATCTTGAAATTCAGAATATGTGCCACATTATATCAAAGTATTGAAATTAACCTCATTCAGTTACCCACACCCACAGCTTCAGTCACTATCCATCTGCCTCAGTGTGGGGGAGTGGGCAGTGCAACAGGCAATACTGTTCCAGATGTTTGTACATACTCTAAATCAAGCTTATATGTCAGTGTTGGAGATAAGGACAGTTCTTCTTACTCAGTCCTTCCTTAGGTCAGGATTGCTATTGAGTTGGACACACTTACCCATACAAAGAAGTTGTGAAGATGTGGAAATTAATCATTTCAGCCCATCCCCTTTTTGATAGTAAATCACATGTAGTCCTAGTATCACAGAGGATGGTCAGACTGTTGCAGATCTGTCATTAGGGTAAGTGAATATCTTTCATTTATCTTCAAATGGGGGGATGGAGTGCAGATGGATAAAAAACTTTCATAGGCATCAAACAAAAGGCTAATCAGGATTTTATGTCCCTACCATTTTGTAGTCCATGGCTGAAATGTAAACTGTGTAATACATACATGCAATGTCTGGCTAAGCATTGTTGCATGCAGCCATGCATCAGCACAGGAACACATCTGCCCCAGCCCTGCCAAAGAAGAACTGGTTTTATGATTGTGTGCTAGCTGGCAGAACACTATATCAGCATTATGTCTGCTACTTTGCTGTTATACATCATTGGGCTAGAGTTGATGTTTATTTGTTGTCAAAAACTGTAAGGCTGTAGTAGGCAGATGATTATTTTTAGGAGCAGTCTGGAAAGTGCAGTTAATGTTGTGTAGAAAATGGGAACATTTCATGTAAGAGTGTCACACAGAGAAGACATTTATTTTTATTGCTAGACAGTTGCAGCAGATTTGTCATGTTTTAGCAGCTGATAAAGGTTAAGCCAACTTGCAGCAAATGTAGTACATACTGCATTGATGGTTTTGATTCCTAACACATCTAGTTACATAGTTACTGAACTCTAAGCAGGTCACTGAGTCAAACCATTCCAATGAAAAAAAGGTACTTGTGTCTTGTGCATCATGCCCATTTAGCAAAGATTTTGCCGAATAAGCAGTCCAACAAATAAGGGTTGAGTTTATGATTAACATGTCTACCTGCTTAACCTTGGGTACTGGTGCTGCAGCAATTGTGTGAGTAAGGGCATATTTAAGTGTAATATGTCACTGAAGTGACAAACTCATCCATACCTCCAGTGTATTTTGTGATGTTCTTCGTGTTTCACTGTTGCAGTTATTACATTTGGGTTATCTGTTTGCAGGTAGCCCTCAGTCGGCCTGATTAACAAAGTCTTGGGTCCTGCGTCAGTTGCTGTCTCTTCTTCAGGTCATCAGGGGTATAAAACATGCAGCCGACGTCATTAACCCAGTCTTTCTTGCAATGCGGTGCCCGAAACAGAAGCAGTACGCAAGTTCCGGTCGGCTGACTCCTGAAATTTTCATTTTCGAGTTTCAGAACCCAAGTCTTCAACTAAAAGCAAAGTACCCGGTTGGGGAAACTTTTTCTTGCTCTAAACCGATGTCAGTAAAAGTAAATGCATTTCTTGTGGAAAGCAAATACCTCATAAAGATTTTCATTCGTACTGTATTCCTTGCCTAGGTCCTGACCACGACGTATCTCGCTGTCGGTTTTGTGCCTTCTTTAAACCACGAACTGTCAGTCGTCGGTATATTTGCACTTCTAAGTTTTTTGGTGCTTGGTTCAATTATCCTGATATGTCTTCGGTAAGCCATCCGACTACCTACATTCCGAAGAAACGCAAAGATAAAGACAGAGAGAGGCTGCCCAGTTCGCCGGTACTCAGTGAGGCACTTTTGCACCCCCTGATACCAGCTACTTCAGATTTGCAGGCCTCTACTTAGACCCATTCGGACTTTGGTATGGTGCGAGATGCTTCAACTGTGGAACCTGCGGATATCTCTACCTTGGATGGGTCTGGAGCCGCTGTGCAGGCACCGGCTTCTGAGGGTGTATTCAGGCCTACTGACTTGCATATTAAACCGGCGCCATCTTCTTCTTCAAGGCCTAAAACTCGAACTATGCCTAGAAAACTTGACGCCAGACTGCATGGTCAGACCTCTGTGCCTAAAGAACAAATGATAAGAGTGACTGAAAACCTTATTACTTTAATCAGGGGAAGCCAACCTTCCCCCTCTAAGGGAAGCCAACCTTCCCCCTCTAAGAGACCTAGGACTGAGTTTGCTTATGATACTTCTGACCAGGATTCTGAAATTTCTGTTTCCTCTGATGACCAGGTTTTACCATTATCTACATATGAGGATTCTGATGCTGAGGACTCTATTACCTCTGCTTCCCCCAGAGGATTTCTCTTTTGGTGAAACCTTGCATACTCTCAGGGAGCTTTTTCTTTGGGAAAGTCAGGATTTCTCTGATTCTAAAAAGAGGCTTGGGGATTTCTTACTCCTGCCCCAGCATAGGCCTTTAGCTATACCTCCTGTACTGGACATTGTTGATGATGCCTTTTCGGAATCTAGCATGGCCCCTGACTCTACCTCCTGCTTCCAGAAAACCTGATCGATATTACAGGGTTCTTGACTCTCACAGGTTCCTTTTCAAAAATCCTACTGCGGATCCTGAAACCATTTCACAGGGACCCAAGGGCATTAAAGCTACTACTGCCAAAAATCCTACCCCCACTGATAGAGACTCCAGGGCGCTGGTTAGATGGGGTAAGAAGGTATACACTTCTGCAACCTTAGCCATTAGGGCCTTAAACTGCCAGTTTCATATGTTAAAGTATCAGCAGCATATTATTGGATTGCTTAAACAGAAAATTATGTTGATTCGTGACTGTGCTGAAAATAAAGATTTACAGGATTTAATTTATTCTGCTGAACAAGTTGGAAAACACACTTTGCAATGTGGTTTTGATTCATTAGAGGCATCTTGCAGGGCTGCTGTCACTGGGTCTGTACTTAGAAGGCACGCTTGGCTTAAGAAGCATTCTTTGCCAGATCTTGTTAAAGCTAAATTACTGCATGCTCCCTTAAACCAAGACCGCCTGTTTGGCAGCAAAGCAGAAGTAGTACTTAAAAATATGGAGAAAAAAGCTAAATCTATGCAAAATGGTATACACTTCTGCAACCTTAGCCATTAGGGCCTTGAATTGCCAATTTCATATGTTAAAGTATCAGCTGCATATTATTGGATTGCTTAAACAGAAAATTATGTTGACTCCTGATTGTGCTGAAAATAAGGATTTACAGGATTTTATGCATTCTGCTGAACAAGTCTCTCTGAGGCCTTCACTGATTTCCACTGATTGCCTCTCTGGTTTCTTTGCATGCCACCTGGTTTACACCCCTTGTGCTATCTCTCTCCCCCAATACAAAGTCTATATTAGAATCCTGCTGAGCATGGAGCCATCTTTAAATTTCTAGTCTCCCTCCAGGGCACAAGTGCTCTTCAGCAATTACATTCTGCTAGCCGGTAAGCCATTAGACCTCAGGAATTTGTTTTAAAAGTGTTCAGATTTGTAAAGTAATACTTACTTTTTTCTCTTGCCTTGGTTGGCTCTGGCTCTGGCTCTGCCCCACTCCGTTCGCCCTCGCTAACGCTCGGGCTCTCTCCGCTCCCCTGCCCTGCCCCCTATTCCCTCCCGCCCCCACTACCTCTACATTTATAGTAATCATAGCCACACCCACAGCTCACCCTCACATCACCTCCACCAATCACAGCTCCTCAAGTCATATCACATTAAACCACACCAACTTGCTCCACACAAAATACTCCCAATCACTCTCATTCCCACTAGGCATTTTTTGCATCACCCACACTACTTCCCCATCCACATATAGTGCAATCCTATAATTCCTATTGAGACCCCCCCACCTAGAAACAACATAAACTTTATAACCATGACTATCACACAACTAAATCTAGTCTGTCTTCTCATAATTCTTTACAACACCACAAGTTATCACTCTAGCAATATCCCTAAACTTAGTAGCACAACACTGCATTATGCACTCTCATACACAGACACCACACATTATAATAATATCTGCCCACACTTATTCAAGAACTACATAACGGACCAACTCAGAACTAAACACATATGCTCTCATTCCTACTCCAAAAAAACACAATACTTTCTCACACTCCTCACCAAACTCCAACAACTGTATAACTATTTTAACTCCAAGCTCACCATAAGTGGGGATATCCACCCCAACCCAGGCCCAAATCCATCCTGTCCAACACAAACTGCTCCAACACAAATGTCAGAACATAACACCCCCACTTTCTTCATCCCTGAGCAAATCAACAACAGCAACAAAACCAACCATCTTTTAATGCTAAATATTAATATTAGAAGTATCAAAAATAAAATACCTGAACTCCAGGCCACAATAGCACACTACTCCCCAGACATAGTTGCTTTAACAGAAACCTGGCTAAATAAAACATAGCTAACTCAGAAGTTCTCCCTACCGGCTACAGTATCATTAGACAAGACAGACCACTTTGTAAAGGGGGTGGAACTGCCTTACTCTACAAGTCCAACTTAACTGTCCATCAATTACCAAACTCCTACCCCTCCCCCAATAATTGGGACATACTTATCTCACAACTTCAACTTCACCCTAAAAAGGTCATCACCACAATTGTGATCTATATTCCACCTGGTAATACACCTGCTAGCCTTGAAGACTTCTTATCCTGGTGTTCTTCCACATACTCACAAGAAACCCTTATTCTGGGGGACTTCAACCTAGATTGGTTCACCTGTATATCAGAACCACCAAGTAATCTAATAAATCTCCATGGCTACCAGCAGCTAGTCCAAATTCCAACTAGGTGTGATAAAAAATCTAAAAGGGAATCCATCCTTGACTGGGTCCTAACTAGCAACCCCACATTGTACCCTCACACAGGCAGTCTCCCAGACATCTTAAATGACCACAACATAATATACTTTATACGTAGTAGAACAAGCATATGCAAAACCACTAACTATATATCCACTAGAAACACAAAAAAAATCTCTCCTGAGGTCCTCAACACTTTACTGTGTAACTGTGACTGGACCCCCCCCCCCTAAAAACCCTCCCACTTGACCAGGCTGTATCATATTTTAACAAAACATTTCTACAACACCTAGACACTGTCGCTCCATTGTGCAAAATCAAGGTTAGAACCTCTACAAACCCCTGGCTCAGTAAAGAAACCAAACAAATCCTCAAGTCCAGAGACACTGCTTGGCGTTACTATCAAAAAAACAAAGAAACACAAAGCCTAACTAAGTACCAAGAACTGCGCAACCGTGCAAAAAAATGCATTAGGCTGGACAAAAAATCCTCCTACACAACATCACAAACTAAATACCAACACAACCCGGAAAAATTTTGGAAAAATGTAAACCAGCTACTAAAATCCACCCAAAAGGCTACCCCCAAACCAACCACCCCTGACACTAAAGTTCCCATCAAAACACAGTTCAACTCCCACTTTGTGAACTCAATTCTATCCTTAGTATCACAGGACAGTTCCTTCTTCACTATCCCCCCCAACACAAATAACACTAATACAAGCTTTACCCTCAAAACAGTTTCCACCACTTCAATCAAAAGCATGCTCTCCAAACTAAAAACCTCATCAACAGCAGCCGACCTACTCCCCAGCTTTTTCTTGAAACTCACAGCAGATGCTATTGCTATCCCAGTCTCCACTCTCATAAACAGATCAATTGTTGAAAACTATGTGCCCAAACTCTGGAAAATATTCTATGTTACACCCATACATAAAGGCGGGACCTCCATTGAACTTAATAACTACAGACCCATTGCTTTACTCTCCCCCCTGGCCAAAATCCTAGAAAAATGCATCCATACCCAGATGCTAAACTATCTCCTAGACTGCAACATCCTGTCACCTACTCAGCATGGTTTCAGACCTGCCCATAGTACCACTACAGCTCTCCTCTGCTTCACAGACACAGTAAACCATCTCAAAAATGAAGGCCTGCAAGTGTCAACTCTTTTTTGGATATGTCCAAAGCATTTGACACAATCTCACACCAAATCCTGCTAAACAAACTAAACCAATATCATCTATCTAAGTCCACTCTTACCTGGTTCCAAAGCTACTTGACTGATAGGTTACCAAGCTGTGAAATGGGAAAATTCTCTCTCTCCTCAGCTGCCCATAACTATAGGAGTCCCACAGGGTTCTATCTTAGGACCACTACTATTCACAGTCTTCACAAATGACCTCCACACCTCCACACAGCATGCATCTATAATTCAGTATGCAGATGACACTACTTTAATCTGTGCTGCACAAAACATTCCCACCCTCCTGCAAACAACTCAACTAGCATTCTCTGACGTTGAAAACTACCTTACCAAAGCCCAACTTATCCTCAATCCAAAGAAAACTTAGCTTATGATTATAACCAGTTCTAACAAAAACACTAACAGTCACTTCACTATCTACTCCACAAATGCTACTCCAATTGCTCCAGTGGCACAGGCTAAGCTATTGGGAATAACCATAGACTCCCACCTAAAATTTGATAGTCATCTGAACTTAACTATTAAAAAAGTACATGCCAAACTGGGGTCACTCTACCGTATCAAACCATTTCTTACCAACAACACAAGATCAGCCATTGCTCGCTCCCAACTTCTATCTACCCTACTCTATGCATCTCCCATTCTGACTAATCTCAACAAAACTGAACTAAGCAAAATGGAAGCTTGCTATAACAGAATTGCCCGCTTTGCTGCAAATTGCTCATATAGAACTCCTCACTGTACTGCTTTGAAACAGCTCCACTGGCTTGAACTGCCCAACCTCCTAACCTACAATCAGCTCTGCCTCTGTCATTCTATCTATTACCTCCCCAATAAGTGTCCTGCCCTCAAAAACCTAGTACAACATCACTCAGCCAAAAGGCCTCTTAGATCATCAAGCAAACTACTAGTAGAAGTCACCAACAGCTACAATAGCTTTGGAGATGCACTATATAGTAGTTCGGTGGCTAAAAAATGGAACTCTGTCCCTACTAGCATTCAAAACACATCATCCAAAGCCTCCTTTAAAGACCTCATCAGGCAACATCTCAAGCAAAGTTGGCAGCGCCATGATTGCTCCCCAGGCTAGTGAAAGCGGATAACATATACATACTAAATCTAGAGCAATTGATAATAGTTTTTCAATCTTACTCACAAACACTGGCTAATCTACAATGTATGTACTGTACCTGTGTACTATGTATGTATTCTACCTACATTCCAAAGTTCAGCCGTACACCACAAATCTATTACTTACCTTTATTTTTAAAATTAATATTTTTTTGATTGTTCTCTCCACTGTAACTGTGCCGCATACCAGTGTAAAAACATGTCTCTTGTAATTTGTGTGTATACTGATTATGTCTAAATAACTAAATGTGACTGTAATTTTTCTTTGTGGAGCTTTTCTTCCCGGGCCTCTGCTGAAAAAGGGCCTTTTCGGCTCAGTCAGACACCCCCGGTTAACAAATGTAAAATAAATAAAATAAAATAAGTTGGTAAACCTACATTGCAATGTGGTTTTGATTTACTAGAGGCATCTTGCAGGGCTGTGGTAACTGGTTCTGTACTTAGAAGGCATGCTTAGCTTAAGAAGCAATCCTTGCCAGATCATGTTAAAGCGAAATTACTAGATGCTCCCTTAAATCAGGGTGACCTGTTTGGCAACAAGGCAGAAGTTGTTCGTAAAAAGATGATGGAAAAAGATAAATCTATGCAAACTGTTAAAGACTTTTTACAAGTACAACCTCCAAGATTTAGTAGGCATTGGCCTTCTAAGAATTGGTCCTTTCCTGCCTCTTCCAGACTTTCTTAGTCCAAACCCAGATCCAGCAGAGCACCCAGGCTTCAGTCCCAGGGGACGCACAGGACTAAGCAGTGGGTGGCCTCCACTTCCAGGAGAACCAGATTCTGCACCCTCAGCTTCAAACATTGAACCTAGCAACCTGGCTAATTACCTAAGCTCTCCTTTACCATCCCTCAGTAAACCAGTGATGGATGTCATTTTAGAGGCAAGGAAGCCTAGTACTAAAAAATCTAATGCTGAAAAATGGAAAAGATTCTCTGCCTGGAACCAGTCTCAAGGGATGAGCACAGCAGTGCTCAATTTACCTCCGATTTTACAATACTTAACTGAGATGCTTCACAAGGGCCTGTCTTTTTCCTCAATAAAAATTCACACCTCAGCCTTTTCAACTCATTATAACACAGAATCTCCCCTCTTCTCTCTTCCACTGCTCAAGCAGTTCCTCAGAGGGGCCAAAATTTTAAGACCACCCAGGAGAGCTCCAACTCCAGCCTGGGACCTTAACTTTGTATTGGAGAAACTCACCCTTCCTCCTTTCGAGCCAGCTGCTACTGCAGATTTAAAATTCCTTTCTTGGAAAACAGCGTCCCTTTTAGCCATCACTTCAGCAAGAAGGGTATCTGAATTACAGGCCCTTATGGCAGGGGAGCCTTTCATCATTTTTCATGTGGACAGGGTGTCCCTCAGGACCTATCCTTCTTTCATGCCAAAGGTGGTATCGTATCCAGTGTGGCCTGTAATCAGTCCATTCATTTGCCTACCTTCTTTCCTAATCCACAGAACAAAGGGTAAGCTGATACTGCACTCCTTAGATGTGCACAGACAAATTAGATTCTACTTGGACAGCTCTAAACCTCAAAGGAAATCTGAGGCCTCAGAAATACCTCACTAAAAGAATCACAGGCCTAAAGCAGATGCCCTACACTGACCACCTTAAAAAAACTCCAGCTATACTTTGTCGCATATCATCTACTCAGAGGCGATATCTGCTTAACATACAAGGCCATGTCAAACCCAGAGCTGTTGGACATGCTACACTTAAAGAAATCCCAATCCCTCAGAGCTACACGCTCCAGGGATCTAAACCTTGTCATCACAATAAACAAAACATGCTGGAGGGATAGGTTCCTGACCCAGAGACTCCCCAGACTCTGGAATAGATTGCCCATACATGTCAAGCAGAGTGCCTCTTTGGACCTCTTCAAGAGGAACCTTGACAATTGCATGGGAGAAAGGAAATTCACCCCAGGGATCACGTCAGTCGCCCTGCTAGACAGGGGTCCAGGAAAGTAAATAATGTGGGAAGAAATAGCCAGGGAATTGTTATGGCTAGGCTTGTATAGGCCCTAGGGCTGATAGCCTAGTACCAACCTATGAATCAACTGCTGGTGGCATTTGCTGGGACAGAGGGGAAGGCTATTTCAAAGCGAACTATCTCCAAATGGATAGGCCATTGCATTTATTTCTGCTATAAGCACCATGGAAAACCTATCCCACAAGGGATCAGACCCCACTCAACCAGGGCTGCATCTATCTCTACAGCCCTTCTCAGAGGTGTACCTGCCAGGGACATCCTAGAAGCTGCTACCTGGAGTTCTGTACATACTTTCGCCAAGCATTACCGTTTGCCAATTTTCTCTAAATCCAGAGCTGGCTTTCCCACTGCAGTTTTGCAGGGCATTGTAGCTGGTCCTAATGCTATCTAAATTCCTCCTCCCATCCTTTGCTTTGGGAATCTTACCCAAATGTAATGCCTGCAACAGTGAAACATGAAGAACATAGTACAGTTGTGTACACTTACCATAAATGTAGATGTTCGAGTGTATTCACTGTTGCAGTCATGGTTACCCTCCCTCCAGCCCCCTGACTTCGTTTGGCTATACCTCTTCTCTCCTTTTCAATGCTTAAAAGCTTTTTGGTGTATTTGCTTTTTTGTTTGCGGTATAACCTTGTATATTTATATGTTTAATTGCTTCCCATTAGGGGTGCACCTGACATCTGGGGCAAGAAAAACTGATGTAATGACGTCGGTTGCATGTTTTATACCCCTGACGACCTGACGTCACGGAAGCAACCGACGCAGGACCCAAGACTTTGTAAGGTTTAAGAATTGAGTTCCAGGCTCTAGACACAAGTTTGGCAAGTAAGTTTTTAACCTTTTAAAAAATGCGTGTGGGTGTCTAGCTAGAAGAATGTCACTGGAGTTTCAAACAGAGGCAGTGGCTGACATTGATTTACTTAAAAGTGAGTATGTTGAGGAGGAGGGATACCCCACCAAGGAGTCTGAGCCATTTGTATTTTTGAGATAGGTGGGCAATTATGTTCATGAAGTAAGGGCAGCCGCAGTGGTGCAGCAGGTAGCATTGCCACCTCACAGCAAGAGATTCTCCGGTTCGATCCTCGGCTGGGGTGCCTTCTGTGTGGAGTCTGCATGTCCTCCTGTGGCCGCATGGGTTTCCTCCAGTTTCCTCCCACATCCCAAAGACATACTGTAGGTGAATTGGACACTCTAAATTGGCCCTAGGAGTGAGTAAGTGCATGTCTGTGCCGGGCTGACAACTGGCCCCAGATGTCAACTGGACACCGTAAAAACTCCACTGCCAATCCTGAGTGGACTGGTAATCCGCTGTGGAAACCCCTAATCTGGAAAAAACAAAAGAAGAAGAAGGAGGGCTGAAGTAAAAAAATTCTGAGGCTTTTATTTTTGGTCTTTTGTAGCATATCCATATTTTAGTTGTAATGGGTAGCTGCAATGGGATGGCTATATTCTATTAATAGCTCATCTGGCATCTAATGTGAGATGGCAAGATTTTTTTATATGATGCTGTGAGTTGTGACAACGTTATTGACTTGACCATTGAGGTAGTATAAAAAGGGTTGGATCAAGTGCCATCTGGACATATTTTTGTGATGTGACTACTGATATAAGGAGAAGCCTACAAGTTAGTTATATACAGTGATGGCATGTTAGCAAGTCATATTTCTGCAGAAAACATCATGGTGTTTTTTTCACATTTAGTGTTAACTTGTTAAAAAGTAACCCATTTTAGACACGTTCAAACTCTGTCTGTAGAGTGTTTTGAAATTCGGTGATCATGCTGGGCTGCCCTAATAATGTCAGTGTCATTGGCTTATAACAGATCATTATAAAAGAGGTAGAAGAAGAGGGGTGCAAGTACTGAGCCTTATAGGTTGCCTGATATGGTGGTTTTTGACAGGTTATGGTTTTGGTTTTGGATAATATTAAGAGAAGAATGCCTGTTACGGAGTAGATGTTCTTCGTTCCCCATTGCTGCAGTCCTTACTATTGGGTATAGTCCGCATCCAGTCGTCTCGGAATACAGAGAGTATAAGGGCTGCGTCGGTCAGGCCGCGTGGACGCCGTCAGGTACAATAGGGTACTAACCGCATGACCGGCCATATCCTCTTTTTTTTTTCCGCGCCGCAGAGGTTTTGCCAGGAGTTTCCATGGAGTCTCAGGGCAGAAACTTTACTGTTACAGGATGTGCCTCTTCATCTAACAGCCTGGCATATTCTGTGTTGAAACAGCAGCAGGTCAACTTCCTCCTCAAGTTTTTTTTAAATGTAATTATGGAAGACCTAAGACCTGAGTAAAAGGAAGTGCAAATAAAATGGAAAACATTTTTATTTTTTAGTACAGCAAAGAATTTGAATTTGAGGTGGGCTCTGAGATTGGGTGGTCAATATCTTACTGAGGTTACTGACAAAGGTTTGTCCTTTCCATCCTGCAGCTCTTCAGCTCAGATCATTGCACTATATGATTGTGACCCACCATTGTCATCCTTTGTTCAAGCAGTTTCTTAGAGGGGCAAAGAATATAAGACCCCCACAGAGCTCCTGCTCAGATGGGATCTCACTGTGTGAAAAAAACTTTACTCTACAACCTTGAGCTCAAGTGCCACTGGATTGCTGAAATACTCTTGACAAGATGCTTTTGCTGTCATATTGGACTGCACAAGAAGGGCGGGTGAGTTTGAGTTGTATGCCCTTATGGCAGTAGAGCCATTTTGGATAGGAGCCGGAGGATAGGCATCACACGCATCTCCTCCTTCCTTTATGCCTTAGGTGGTTTCTTTAAGCTGGTTTCATTCCTATTCATTTATTTACTTTTATGCAGACCCCCAAAGGGGCAAAGAAAAGATTTTGTACACTTTGATTTTACACAGCACATATATTATTACATAAGCAAGACTATTTATTCTAGGCAGTCAGTGTTTTGTTCTGTTTTTTTACTTTTTGTTCACAGGGCAAGTCTGTAAATAAAACAAACTATTTCCTAGGTGGATTGGCTTTGCATTTTTGTTTTGCCATCATGGCAAGGACAGATCCAGCTGGGGATTAGGCAGATTTCCACTAGATTCACTGCCACTTCAACAGCATTTCTGCAGTGGCAACTAAGGATATTTTGGAAGCAGCTACTTGGAGTCATACTGCATGCATCACCATCCTCATCTATTCTAAGCCTCCTCTCTATATCTACACTAGACAGCTGTTTTCTAGTTGTCATTTTGTGCTTCTCTTGCAGAGCTCAGCCTGCGAACATAGTACAGTTTTGTACCTACCATAAATGTAGATGTTTCAGGCTCCCCCATTGCTGCAAGTCCAATTCCTTCCTCCTTCCTCTTTAGGTGTTTAGGGTGTATGTGAGGTGAGGTTATGCTGCTTTTTTTTTATATATATTCTTGTATATATTGTACATATTTTTGGTGCAGGTTTTTTGGCCTTGTTTTTAGGGTTCTGGACATCTTTTTGTGAACCAGAGACAGATTTTATTGAAAAAAATTACTTAAGCATGATATCCTTGTAGGAAAACTTAACATAATTGAAGGCTCTTTTAAGATCTCCAAATAAGGCACTTCTAAGCTTGCCATTTTCTGTACCAGTATAGATTTGGTTAGTTAGTAATAAGACAACTTTTGTGGTGCTGTTTTGGTCTGAATTTCTGTCTTTTGGAAAGTGTCATATTTAATGAGGTAGTTCATTTTCTGGTTCTCAGTAAGGGTCTCAAGTAGTTTGGTTGTGGGATCAATTTTTGCTATACATTTGTAGTCATTAACAGTTTTAGGATGGAGTATTTTGTCCAGAGGAACTCTAAAGTAGTTTAGCTGTAAAGCCAATGTTTGCTGTAGGTCTGCAGTTGTCAGCAGATTTCTTGAGTCTTTTCTGGACTCTGGAGTGAAAAGATTGGTGCCTCTGGCACCTTCAAGTAATGGCATTGAACTCCACACAAGCAGAGCTCCTCCCTTCCCATAACTCCCTGCTCCTGCTGCGATGTCCAGATCTCATTGGCACCATTTAGACAATTACATCTCCTGATCAGCTTGAGTATTTTTGGCAGAGTTTTGTAACTCTGTGTTGCAGCTAAGTACTATTTTCTAGCTGTTAGCTTTTGTTTAGTGGTTGTTTAGCTCATGGAGTGTTCTGCTTGCTTCTATATCACTTTTCTCTTGAGATTTTTTTTCTCCACCCTTGTATTTCATCTTCCATCCCCTCCACCCAGTGTTTGGGCTTTTGGCCCACTTGCTTTAATCCCTCTTGTTATAGTACAGGACACCACCTGCTGAGGAAGTTGTTCATTTTGCAGCAGTTATGTAAACCAAACTTGTAGCATTATGATTAAGGAAGGAAGATCGGACTTAAAAGTGCACGTCCTGCAGCCACAAAGTCCTGCAATAGGGTCCACATGAATCTTGTTTAGTGTGTTTTAGTGACCTTATCTCTGTAATGACTGCCCCATATGTAAATATTTCAGTGCCAGAACATTGGCAAAATGTAAAAATAAGCTTTGGCACTGGGTCTGACTGTGTCCGCCTTGAGAGTTTTGGCCCCATATGTTTTGGTGGATGACTTTGTACAGAAGGAAGTTGCTTCTAGCGTTTTCATGCTTATTATGCCAGAAGTACCAATCCTGCCCTTGGGTAACATGGTCTACTTCCTTTAATGAGATCCTGGAACTGATGAGGCAGCGGGAGCCTTAGCTAGCCGATCCTAGCTCTCCTGAGGAGCAGATGTTACAGGAAGCCCACATTTCCTCTCCTTCAGCAGTATGGGTAGTACTTTCCCCAACGTGTGGACATGGTCTGTGGCAAAGGTTGGAAAGAGATGGATATAGTGGAGTCAGTATCCAGAACACTGGACAGAGTGCTCCGTACTGCCAAAGACAGGCCATATTGGAGCAAAGGGCCCCTTATTGATTCTTTTATGATGGATGCAGCTATAAAGGACGTCTTGGAGGGACATCCCAGCCATCCATCATCCTTACAAGGGCTAAGTTATGGATAGGCTCAGGAAGCAGGTATATGCTTCTAGTATGTTTGCTGTAAGAGCTCTAAACTATGTGATGCATACGAGTCATTTTCAGAGAGTGAGAGCCAACAGAAACCAGCCAAAAATCTGAAACAATGGCCATTTGGAGAGCTCTAAACTCATATGGAGCATGAGATGGCCAGCATGAGAGCCATTTTCTCCTTCTCCATTTGTATTTTACATAATGTGATGGATGGAGCAGCAGAACTGCAAGGTCAAATTTGACCATGAGAAAATATGCCAGGTTGAAGCTTATAGATTTTCCACACCACTTCAAAGTGGCTTTTGTAAATGGCCCCTTCAATGGCAATTCACTGCTTGGAATACAGGTTAAAGGCAGGCTGTCTACTTGTGAGCAGGAAATTAAGATGCTTGCTGTTTTTGGGATCAAGTTCATTGACCTGCAAAGGACCATTCAGTGGAATCAGAAAGGGGCCAGGATTTCACTGATCCCAATAGCCCCAGCACAGACTCCATACATTAGATTAGATTCATAGATTAATACTAGGCTAACTGCCCTTGTGGGCCATTTTAAACCTAGCCAATTACCCCATGAGAGAATCAAACCCTGCACCTTGTGTTTGTAAGGTAAACACCCTAACCATTATGCCAACCTCCCACCCCTGTAGAATAGGGTTTCCCAAGGCAGAGGGAGAATGTGTATCTGGATGCCACCATAGAGGGAGAGATGATCCTAGTAAACATGGGGGTAAGGGATCCTTTCAAGGTTTTCATCTTTACAATCACAGAAGCTTTGCCCAGCTGTTGATTTTCTGGAGGCAATCAGGGCACATCTACAGTCTCCGACGTGGATTATCATCAGAAAAGACTCCTGGGTAAGGATTAGCATGTCAAGAGGCCACTTCCTTCACTTTTTGGCAAAACCCACAACTCAGTCTTTCTGGGACGCAGCATTATGAGAGATTCAGGTCCTCCTTTAAAAGAGAACAATCCAAGAGGTCCCACTAGACCAGAAAAGTTCCAGATTTTACTCCAGATTATTTTTAGTACCAAAGAAGACTCAGAACCTCAGGCTGATCCTAGTTCTTAATCAAGTTGTAAAAAAGGAGACATTTTGGATTGTCATGGTGCAGTCCATCCTGCAATTGCCTCTCTGAAAGTCCAAGGAGACTGGATGTGCTTTCTGGATTTACAGGATGCAATGGGGAAAGCATCAAGAACATTCACCCACTTCCAGGTAAGAGTTGGTCATTATCATTTAAGAGCCTTGCTGTTGTGTCTGAACACACCCTCCCCTAAATTTCACCAAATGCATGGCCCCAGTAGCTGCTCACATGTAATTATTAGGAATATGTATCTTTCCATTTCTAGATGATTGGCTTCTGGCAACACCATCAATGGATCAACTGATAATAGTGAGGCAACATTTGTTCCAGCTATGCCTATCTGTGGGAATAGCAGTGAATGTGGACAAATCTCAACAAAAACCCTCAACAGACAATGCCTACACTGGATGTCATTTCAGTATCCAAGGGCAATTGACAGATGTCCTTCTATTTTCATGTTGCAGTATTAATAACAGTAGGGAGGTCACTGCCTGCAGCACCAGATATCTGACCAGTGTACCAAAGTCTTTGGATAAGGGGTACATGCGACGTTGCATATCAGAACCATAAACCTATGTCAGCTATATATGTGACATCTGCACATACCCAACTCAGAACTTCTCTGCCTCAGTGATATGCAGACCTCCAATCAGCAGCTCATGGAATCCAGTTGTTAGCTTGAATGCGGACAGCCAAAGGCAAACTAAGTACAGTTTTGGGATTTTTGATTATGCCTTTTTTTTTTTTGTATTCCAGACATGCATGTCAGCTAGGAAGGGAAAGTGTGCTTGTGGAAGACAGATTCCACACAAGGACGTGCACAAGTGCTTGTTTTGCTTAGGGGCAGGCCACGACTAGAAATCTTGTGACATCTGCCAGTCCTTTGTCCCCAAAACTTGGAGAAGCTGTCTGGCTGCTTTAAATTTATATTTAGAGAATCAAAGACTCCGACGTTTGGCGTCAGGTGTGGCGGGCGGGGTTGGTTCCTCCGAGGAGCTGCCTCAGAAGTAGGCCAAAAAAGTTAGGGCTGACACCCATGCTGCACCCCAGGAGTCCGGTGAGATTCTCGAGGCAGATGATAGCCCAGGGTCTCATTGGACATTTGTTTTACCATTGGAACTGGGAACCGTGGTGGAAGACGGTTCAGCAGAAATCCAGAGTACATCCATGAGGTTGTTCAACCATCAGGCCCTGATGGTGAGGGGGGAACCACAACTCGTCGCGTCTGGGGCCTACTGCCACTTTACCATCCACCCTGACGTCTGCTCCCAGGCCGACTATTACTCCTGTTTCCTTAAAAACGAAACAAAAAGAAAAGCAAAGAACTACAGAATCTACACCAGGGTGGGATGCCTTTTCACAGAACTTGTTCAGAACCTTCCAGGCTCCTCAGTCTCAGGTGCCCCAGCCACTTCAACCCCCTGTGCAACCTTTGGAAGACTCTGAGGAAGAACCATCTTCCTGAGATGAATCCTTGACTTATAGTTCCCAAATTGAGTCCCCCAAGCACTTTGCTACCCCAAAGAAGACTCTCTTAGTCCTGACTCTCCAGAGAAAGAATTTTCTTTTGGGATACTGTTACATTGATGAGACAGCATTTTAAATGGGAGGTTTCTGATTTGTTTGAGACAAAAAAGAGGTATTTTGAACTTCTGCAGATGGACCAACTTTCTCCGTCTGCAGTTCCCCCTTTGCTTCCAGTTTTCCAGGATGCCTCTAAGGCCCCAGATTCTCAGCCTCCAGCTTCTAAATGACCTGATAGATTTTACAAGGTTCCCCAACAGGCACAATTCCTGTAAGAATCCTCCTGCAGACCCTGCAGTTATTGCTGTCAGCAGACAAATCCTCCAGGCAGTTACCCTCTACTCCTTTGTTCCCAACAGGTAAAGATAGCAAGTTCATGGACAGACAGGAGAAGAAAATCTATACATCTTCCACCATGGCCATTAGAGCTATTAATTATAAAACCCACATGGCTAGATTTGTCCTAGATTCATTGTCAAAAGCTACTGCTCTAATGTCTTATGTAGCAGATTCTCTTGCCAAGTCTCAGCTAACTGCCCTGCTCTCTGCTGCTTCTCCGGTGACCAGGCATTCTATCAAGTGCAGCTGTGATGATGTAGAAGCTTCATCCAAGTCTGCAGCATCTGGCTCTGTCCTGAGAAGGTGTTCCTAGCTGAGACTCCAGCCTCTACCCTTGGATTTACAGGCCAAATTACTTGATGCACTTCTGGATAATAAAGCCCTTTTTGGCACTGCTTCAGCTGAGCTCCTTAAATCCTACAAGAAATGGGCAAAGAGCAGAAAATTTGAAACATTTGCTCATCTCACCCATTCCTAGGTACCACAGGAACTACCCACAAAAGACCAATTTTGTAAGGAGGCAGTCATCCCACTGTACTGCAACCCAGTGTAAGGTGTGGAGACACCCTAGAAAGCAAACCACTCCTAGACCCTCCACCATCTCAACCCCTACTTCCTTTTGGAGACAGCCTGACCCAGACAGAGCTCCTCCACTGTGACTCAAATTCCTTGCCCAGATCCAGCCCCCTGTCCCCTCCATCTAACCCTTTCCCTATCTTTCTGGCAGAAAATCACTTCAGAGAATTGGGTCCTTTCTATCATACAGAATGGTTACTTCATGACTTGGTGGGCGTTTCCTCCCTTCCAGGGGACCCCTCAATTTCCATCAAATCAGCTTCACCTTTTTCATACAATTCTGGATCAGCTCCTATCTCAGAGTACAATAGAACATGTCTCTCAGGATCAGACAGCCAAGGGATTTAATTCCAGAATGTTTCTGCTCGCAAGAAAGGATGGTCCATGGAAACCAATTCTGGATTTGTCCCTACTCAATCAATATCTCAAGGTGCCTACCTTCAAGATGCTCACCTTACAGCATCTCTTACCCCTCACCAAGCGTTTATGGCATCCCTGGATCTGAAAGATGCTTACCTACACATCCCCATTTACTCCAGCCACAGGAAATTCCTACGTTTCTCAGTGGGTTCTTCACATTTTCAGTTTCCTGCATTGCCATTTGGGCTCTCTACAGCACCAAGAGTATTCACAGAGTGTCTAGCCCCAGTTATTGCCCATTTGAGAATGCAGGGCATACAAATTTACCCCTTCCTATTCGACCTGCTAATCCTGCACCAGGGATATCACTCCTTATCCCCATCACTTAGACATGGTGTGCAGGATTTTGGAGGACCTAGGTTTTACAGTGAATCTACAGAAATACCAAATGGCACCAAGTCAAGGCCTTGTCTTCTTGGGGTGCAGGATAAGAACGGACATGATGTCAGCCTTTATCCCCTGCCAGAAAGTGGAAACCCTCACCCACTACTTCAAATCTTTCCTTCCTCTCCCAGCCTTCTCAGCCAGAGAATGTCTGAGGGTCCTTGGCCACATGACCTCCTTGATTCCCATGCATCTATTGGCCAGACTGCATATGAGGAAATTCCAGTGGATTTTGAGGAATTTGTGATGCCAACACACACATCCTCTGGGTGTTACACTCCCTCTTCTCCTATACTTGAAAAAGGAACTGGTATAGTGGATTTCATACATTACCCTCAATCAAGGGGTACACCTGCACATCCCTCCTCCTACACAACACCTCTACACAGATGCATCAGATCTGGGTTGGGGAGCCGTCCTGGACAGCAACAACAGTTAGAACAAAGTTCAGGGGGAGTGGTCCACCCAGTCAAAAAGAGACCACATCAGTATAAAGGAACTGAGGGCCCTTCTCTTGGCACTGCAGGCCTTCCAAGAGATTCTGCTGCCAGGCATTTTGAAGGTAATCAGACAGTATGACTGTTCTGTGGTATGTCAGCAAGCAGGAAGGGGCAAGGTCTTATCCTGTATGCACCTTGGCAATTCAAATTTGGTCCCTAGTGGCGAAACTTTACATACACCTGCAAGCTGTATACATTCCCTCAGCAGAGAATGTAATGGCAGACACACTCAGCAGAACCATAGCACCCTGTCACAGGGAGGTGTTTTTGGATCTTATTCACATGTGGGGTATTCCACAGGCAGATCTGTTTGCCTTCTCACAGAACAGATAGATGCCTCTGTTTTGCACGAGAACTCTGCATCCACTGACTTGGAAGGTGGATGCCTTCTCTTTTTTATGGGCGGGGATGTTTCTTTATGCCCCCCCACACTGATTCAAAAAGTCCTTCTGAAGGTTCAGAGGGTCAAGCCAAAAATCCTGCTGGTGACCCCCTTTTGGCCAAGACAGCATTGGTTTTCTCTACTATTTCTATTCGCCAAAGGCAATCACACCTGACCGATTTGACCTATTCACACAAGACAGGGGATCCTCCATCCACCCTCAGGTGCTCGACCTTAAACTGACTTTATTGGTGATAGAATTTTGATCCCCTTTAGATACCTGTATTCAGAGGACATACTCTATGTCCTGCAGGAGGCCAGGAAACATCGTGCCAGGAGAAATTACTTGTCTAAATGGAAAATATTCTCCAGGTGGTGTCTCAAGAACAATCAGTACTTGCTCCAGTACCTATGGTCCTTTCTTATTTGTGTGAGCTGCTACGTTGAGGACTGATGTTTTCTGTAAAAGTGCATTTGTCAGCCATCTCCACTTGTCTCCCTTTAGTACTCCCTTTGGCATCCAGGCTACAATTAAAACTCTTCTTAAATGGGGTCCTCCATATCAAGCCTCCTTGTAAGCCTATTCCTCCATCCTGGGATCTTAATTTTGTGCTGGAAAAACTCACATTACTTCCTTTTGAACCAGCCCATTCAGCATCTCTTAAGTTATGTACTTGGAAAACAGTTTTGTTGGTGGCCCTTACTTCTGCCAGGAGGTCTCGGAAATCCAAGCCCTTATGTCCACTCCTCCATATATTATCTTCCATAGAAATAGGGTTTACCTCAGGACCAATCCTTCCTTCATGCCTAAGGTGGTTAATGAGCTCTCCTTGAATCAGACCATTAATCTACCTGTTTTTTCTCTCAGCCTCAGAACTCCTCCAAAAGGACTTTGCATTCCCTGGAAGTTCATAGACAACTGAGGTATTATCTGGACAAGACCAAATCAACTAGAAAGTCTGGTCAGCTTTTTGTCTCCTTTCACCCTAGAGCCCTGGGCAAGGTGGTGTCAATACAGACACTTACCTCATGGATTTCTAAGGCTATCTCATTTTGCTATTCCTTTTATGGAAAAGAACTGAACTCCAAATTGAAAGTGCATTCTATCAGAGCAACTGCCTCTTTGGCAGCGTTTTTCAGGGGTATTGACTACGCTTCCATTTTGGAAGCAGCAGCCACCTGGTCTTCTATACATACTTTCACCAAACATTACAAGTTAGACTTGATTTCTAGAGCAAGGGCTGGGTTTGCCAAGTCAGTTTTGCAGGGTCTCATCGACTCTCCCAACCTACCTCCCAGGCTCCTACCTAAAGCTTTGGTACTCTTTCTGCTATTATGAATACTTCAACATGAGAATAGAAAGACATAGAATAGTTGTGTAAGAACTTACCATAACCATAGGTGTCCTCTTCCATGTTACAATAGCCAGTACCCCCCTCCTATCCCCTTTTTTATTTGTTGGTTTTCTTTTGTTTGTTTGTATTCCTTAAAAGGGTACAAGAGCTGCCATATAGCTCTACAGCTTGAATACTTCCTTGATTGGTGGTATGTGTGGGTCTGGAAAGTTTCTTTTCTTCTAGCCTCCCAGGGTTACTGTTGTATGCAGCAGTCAGTTCTGAGTTGGGTACATGCATATATAGCCAATGCAGGTTTGTGGCTCTGACATGCAACTTCACACGTACCCCTTATCCAAAGACTTTGGTATACTGGCCAGATGTCTGGTGCTGCAGTCAGCGACCTCCCTACTGTTATTAATACTGAAACATGGAAGAGAAGGATCTCTATAGTTATGCTAATTTCTTACACAACTATACTTTCTTCTACAAGAATGGATTTCTTCATTGATCATAGAGGTGGCTGCCTTACTGCAGCAAGATCAATCACCAGCAGTTCATGTTCTAAAGGCCTTAGTGCTCATGGCAGCATTGATTCAGATGGTTCCTAGTGCCAGACTCAAAATGAAGATCCTACAATGGACTCTATTTTCAGTGGGACCAGTAGGTTGAACAGTTACATCACTTGATCAGGCTGTCTCAGATATAAAAGCAGAGCTTAACCTTGTGGTTTAATCCAGCCAACATTTCTAGAGGATCCCCTTTTCCAAACACATACTACTTGCATCAGTTACCAGGGATGCATTTGCCCTGGTTGGGGGGTGCAATCTGTGGGCAAGATGATTTCAGGGTTTGTGGACTATAGACGAGGTCTCACTGCACATCCACATCCAGAAGATAAGAGCTGATGCCCTTCCATCTCACTGTTGCAGTATTAACCTAAGGATCTCCTGCCAAGGATAGCCCAGCATCTGTCCTGTATACCAAAGCCTTTAGTTCTTTTAGGTGCCATACTTCACATGTATGCTGCCCGCTGAAGGCATAGGGCATAAAGATGACGTATGGAAGCACACACACTTCTTTGCTGCCAGTCTGAACACCATTATCGAACACCGGTCTGAATGCTCTTTTGCTGTGCTGGTTACCAAGCTGTTTTTTCAGATAAGTATCCCATTGAGGTTTCTTATGCTCCTTTTCTTATTATTGGTTATTGTGTTCATGTCACCCGTAAAGGGAAAATGTAGGAGGCAGATTCCCAGTAGAGACCATCATGAGCAGTGTCTTTTCTCTTTAGGAGATTTCCATGATTATATGCAGTGTGCAGTGTTATGTCTTTCAGCTGTTGGGGTCTAAGACCCTGCATAATCACCTATCCTTTTTGTCCATATATGTGGAGAACCAGCGTCATAAGTTGTAGACTCAGGGTGCTGTTGCAGAATCCTCCTGTCCAGAGGGCCAGCAGTCTGCCAAGAAAAAAGCCAAAAAAGTCAGGTCTGATCTGGCTGCTGTCCAGCCTTCCCAGACATCTCTCTAGAAACCCCTGAATACTATGTTGTGCTAGCTTGGGATTCCTCTGCCTCAACCCCATCAGAGGCCAGCATGGATGCAGTTTTTCACACCATCCTTGGAGGATTTTCAAGCTTCTGTACCTGCTGTTGAGGGGGAACCTCTAGTAATAATATCCAAAGGACTGAGGGGATTCCTCATATCTTAGTGAGGGAGGAAATTTCTACAACTATTATAGTCACATCAGGGGTCTCACCTTCTGAGGGTGTTTAGAGTGGATATCCTGCCAAAAAAGAAACAAAAGACAAAATATATTTCTTCTGTTGTAAAAGATCCCCAGTGTGAATGGCAAGATTTCACTCATGGTTTATTTAATGCTTTCATGACCCTGAAGCCACCTCAAGGGGTCTCTGTTCCTGCTTCCCTGGTCTTCCACTCCAGTCGAGAGACCTAGGGAAATGTACTTCTCAGATGAGGATCTGGGCTCAGATAAAGGATCCCCTAGCTTATTCTTCCAAAATCCTTTCCCCCTTTCTACTACAGTTCAGAGGAGGAGGATTCCTTCAATCCAGACTCCCCTTTGGAAGAGCTTTCCTTTGGGGATTCCAAATTCCCAGGTCTCTGATATTCAAAAAGGTATTAGCACCTACAGGAGGAGTCTTTCAAGCCATCTGTTGTCCCTCCTGTACTGGCTTTTCGTTAAGAAACTTTTTTTACAACTTCTATAGCCCTGACTCTCCGCCTCCTGCATCAAAACTTCTACAAGGTGCTGAGGAGTGCAAATTTCTTTATAAATTTCTTTATAAATGCACTTCTGCTGACCCTTCTGTTGTGTCAATCTCTTCTGACAACCCATCCAAGTTGTTGCCCTCCATCAAGTTGCTGCTTTCTGATGAGGATATTAGGGCCATTGAAGAGCTGGCAAGAAAGTTTGCACTGCTGCCACCTTGTCCATTACGGTCATTAACCAGAGTCATTTCATGTTTTGGCTATCCTTTCTCAGGTTTCTAAGGTGCATTCTGACCTTCCTGACTCTGAAGGGAAGGCTTTGGCCCTTTCCCAGCTGGGCTTCACTTTGCAAGTTGCTTGCCATTCAAACAAATGCAGCTATAACTGCTATGATACAGCTGATGCCTCTTTAGGACCACTGCCTTTGGTTCGGTTATGAAGCATTATTCTTGGCTTCAGCTTCAGGCATTGTCTGATGACATCAAGGCCAAGCTTTTGGATGCTCCTCTGGTTACCAACAGTCTTAGCTCCTCTGGATACCAACAGTCTTTTTGGCAGTGCCTTGTAGGAGCTGAAGCATATTTTTGTTTCTCCTAGTCAAACGTTTCACAAGAACTACCCTTCCAAGTCTGCCTTTTTTCATAGGCAGTCTCACCCTCCTCTTAAGGGTAAGAAGGATTCTAGGCTTGTTCCTCCTGCTAAGTCCATTCAGACTCCTGCCTTGCTGAAACCCTCCATTCAGGGCAAGCCTGTTTCTCTTTGACAGTTTGCTTCCCCTTCCCCTCAGCCAGGTTCCCTTGTCTCTTCACCATTCTCTGTGTCTTCCAAATTGGCTGTGAATCACCTCAGATTCTTGGGTTCTGTTGATTATCCTTTGGGGACATTTTGTGGTTTGGAAGATGTTCTTCGTGTTTCACTGTTGCAGTCATTACATTTGGGTTATCTGCTTGCAGGTAGCCTCAGTCAGCCTGATTAACAAAGTCTTGGGTCCTGTGTCGGTTGCTGTCCCTTCTTCTATGATGTCAGGTCGTCAGGGGTATAAAACATGCAGCCGATGCCATTACATCAGTCTTTCTTGCCGTGCGGTTGCCCGTAGCAGAAGCAGTTTGCTAGTGCCATTCGGCCAACTCCTGAAATTTTCGTTTTTGAGTTTCAGAACCGACGTCTTCAACTAAAGCTAAGTACCCCGTTGGAATAACTTTTTCTTGCTCCTTACCGATGTCAGTAAAAGTTAATAATTGCATTACTTGTGGAAAGCAAATACCTCATAAAGATTTTCATTTGTACTGTATTCCTTGCCTAGACCCTGACCACAACATACCTTGCTGTCGGTTTTGTGCTTTATTTAATCAGCACACTATCCGTTCCTTCCTCCCTTTTCAGGCATTCCTCACCCACGTGGGGAACAGCTTTCTCATTTCCCAGAGGTTCTTCAGTCTTTTTTTTTTTGGGATCAGGACACCATTCAAGTTTTGCCTCCCACTCAAATAGGAAAGGGATTTTATTCACAAATGTTTTTGGTCCCACAGAAGAAGGGTACATAGAAACCAATTCTGGATCTTTCCCTGCTCAACACCTTTCTCAAGATTCCTTCCTTTCTTTTTGATATCCCTGAATCTCAAGGATGCATACTTTCGCATCCCTCTTCATCCTGTTTTCAGGAATTTTTTGTTTCTGTGTTTCTTCCTTGTATTTTCAGTTCTCTGCTTTGCCCTTTGGCCTCTCTGCTGCCTCTAGGGTGTTCAATGCCCTGCTCCTGTCATTGCTTTCTACAAGCTTCAAGGTTTTCAGATTTTTCCCTATCTACACGGTTTGTTTGTTCAAGATCCTTCTCACAGCAGTCTACTTCAGGATTTCCAGTTTATTACTTGCCTTTTACACAGTCTGGGGTTCACCATAAACCTCCAGAAATCTGTTCTGACACCATGCAGGATCATGTTTTCCATAGTTACAGGCTCCAGACAGTTCCCATGTTGGAATCTCTTTCTGCCCCCAAGGCACTGTCTCTGATGACCTTTTTCCAATCCCTTCTTCCTCTTGGTGTCTGTCAGAGCCAGGAGAAGTCCTCTGAGTTCTGGGGTGCATGGCTTCCACCATCCCCATGCTCCCTGTCACCAGGCTCCATGTGAGGAAACTTCAGCGGTATCTCAAATTGGTGTTGCTTCAGCATTGCCACCCCTTGGAGTTCCAGGTGTCTCTTCTTCCCTGTCTCAAACTTGAGCTTCAGTGATGGATTCATCAACTCTCTCTTTCAGTCTGGGACTTCCTTTTCCAGCTTCTGTTCCCACTCAGGAGCTTTTTACAGATGCCTCTGACAGGATGAGGTGCCTCCTGTGCCCCCCTGAAGGCTCAGAATCTCTGGCCTCCTCATTAGAGTTTAGACCATATCACCATAAAATAGATGAGGGTTCTGCTTCTTTCTCTAAACTTTTTGTTCCCTCTTTCATCCTGGGCCTGTCTAAGTCTTCACATACAATACCACAGTGATGGAAGTATGTCAACAGACAGTGAGGCATGAGGTCCTATCCTCTTTGAAGTCTAGTTCTTTAGGTTTGGGATCTAGCTGTCCTGTATCAAGTGACTCTTCAAGTGGTTTACATTCCCATGGAGCACAATCTAGTGACAGACTCTTTGTGTAGGTACAGCACCCAAGCTCACAAATGGGTGTGTCACAGAGATGTATTCCAGACATGATCTATCACATCTTTTTGCCTCCCCTCTGAACAGACAGCAACTTCTATTCTGTTCCCGAGTCCCAAGTCCTTAGGCCTGGAAAGTGGGTGCCCTATCTTTTCTATTGAAGGTTATGTTTCTGTACATATTCTCCCCTTCCTCTGTTGCCATGAGTTCTGTACAGGATCGGGCAGGACATTCATAAAATCTTGCTGGTGACTCCCTTTTGGCCCAGAAAGTATTGGTTCCCCTTCTTTATCATTTTGCCAGGAACAGCCATCACAAGTTACCTCACCTGGTGGATCTTCTCGCACAAGACAAGGAATCTCTTGTCCATTCTCACCTGTCCACTGTTCAGTTGACACTGTGAGTGATATGGTTTTGATCCCTTATAACCATCTCTTTTCAAAGGATGTGTTCCAGGTTCTGCAGGAGGCTAGGAAACCCACTACCTGAAAATCCTATATTTCTAAATGGAAGCAATTTAATGTCTAGTGCCTGTATCACCATCAGGATCCCCTAACTGTGCAAATTCCTCTGGTTGTCTCTTTTTTGTGTGATCTGCTCCATGCTGGGTTAACATATTCTTCAGTTAAAGCTCACCTGTCAGCAGTTTCTGCTTGTCTGCCTTGATTCCTCCTCTGGCCTCTAGATTTGAGGTCAAGCAATTTCTCAAATACATCCTTTATATTAGGCCTCCCAGGAAGCTTATTCTGTCTTCCTAGAACCTCAATTTTGTACTTGAAAAATTAACCTAGGCTCCTTTTCAGCCTGCTTATTCAGCTTCCTTAAAATATTGTACTTGGAAGACTGTTTTCCATTTGGCTTTTATGTCAACTTCAGGCTCTCATGGCTGTTCCTCCCTTCTTAGTTTTTCACAGAGACAGGGTGTCCCTTTGTACTAATCCTTCTTTTATGCCCATGGTAGTCACTGAGTTGTCCCTTAATCAGTCTGTTCATCTTTCTTCCTTTTTTCCTTCTCCGCTATCTGCCATTGAGAAGGTTCTTCACACCTTGAATTTGCAAATACAGCTCAGATATTATTTGGATAAAACAAAAGTTATTCACAAATCTGAGTAGTTTTTTTGTTTAATTTCTAAGCACACTTTCTCCTCCTCCTGGATTTCTAAGGCCATTTCGTTTTTGTTATTCTTTTCGTGGCAAATATCTGTCCTCATCTGCAAAGGAGCATTCTACTAGGTTATTTGCTGCCTCTGGTGCCTTTTTCAAGAGTCTGGATACCATTTCCATCCTTGAGGCTGCTATTTGATCCTACGTTCACACTTTCAGTAAGCATTATAAGTTGAATATTATTTCCAGAACCAGGACAGGCTTTACCAGAGCTGTCCTGTATGGGTTTGTAGAGGGCTCTTCTGTGCCTTCCTCCTCCTAGGCTTCCTTTTAAGCTCTTGTACTCTGCTTTAGGTAAAGAATACTGCAACAGTGACACAGAAGGACATAGTACAGTTGTGTAAAATCTTATCATAACAGTAGATATCCTTCTCTTCACTGTTACAGTATTCGATCCCTCACTCTTACCCCTGTGTCCTAGCTCTTGCCCTGTAGTTTTGTTGCCTTCCTGGCTGAGGGGTTCCTCTTCCTCTTCTTTTTTTCCTTCTAGATGCACATGATGTCATTCTATTCCAGTATTCACTAGTGGGTTTACCGTTTTTCCGATCAGCTTGTCCGGCCAAATTTCCAAAGCTTTTCCAGCCTCTGGACGTCTGATGTGTTGGGAGGCACATAGGCCATAAATGTGATGTCTGTGCACACCAGCCCTCAGAACTTTTCAGCCACCAGCCGTATGCCAGGTTTTCCTGCTACTCGCGGATGTCTGATCAGTTTCGCATTAAGATAAGTACCTTTTTGTAGTACTATAGTCTGTTAATATCCAATAAGAGCAAGTGCAACTGTGGTTGCCAGATTCCCCATAAAGACACCCACAACCAGTGTCCCTTTTGTTTGGGCAGGAATCACGATTACAAAAACTGCGCCATCTGTAAATCGTTTGTCCCTAAGACCCTTCACCGCCGACTTCAGGCCCTTGACTTATGCCTTGAGAACCAGCGCCTTCAACAGATCGCTCTCTGTATGGAAGCCACCCCTGACGCCTCATCCATACCACCCAGGAAGAGGGCCAAGCCCATGTGGCCATCTTCTTCCACTGCGCCTCCCTTTGCCGATTCTCAGCCTGTAGCTGTCGTCAGCTTGGCCGAGGAACTGGCGTCCGCCACTTCGGATAAAGTGGGTACCTGTCAGGAAGCTGCACAATCCAAAGTGGACGACACGTCTGGGGAGGATATCCCGGCACCTGATTCAGACGCCAGGGGGGGAACCAGTAACTGGGATGGACACTTCGGACTAGCCCTCTGCCCCTCCTACTATGACTTCCAGGCCTACCGCCAGCCAGATGCCAGCTAGGCCTACCAAGAAAAAGCAAAAGATGAGGCATATTCCTCCAAATCCCAAGGCCTTGCCTACTGGCAGGCCATCAGCCAGAGTCTCTACAACACCTTCCTGGCCCTTAAGCCTACTGAAGACCTTCCTCTTAATACTCCACCTCTTCTCAGTCCCAGGCCTGCCTTGCCTGAGAGAACTCCTAGCCAACCTGCAGAGGAGGAAATGTCGGACTTCTCAGAGGATTCCTTGTCCTACTCTTCACAGATTTCTTCCCCTCTGGGGTGTGGATCCCTGGAAGAAGCCTCTGCAGAACCTGACTCTCCTGTGGAAGACCTTACATTCGGGGACACAGTCAGTGTTATGAAAGAACACTTTAAATGGGAATGCTCAGACACGTCTGAAGCTCAAAAAAGTTTCTATGACCCGATCCAGATGGAATCTCCTAACCCAGCTCCTATCCCACATGTCCAGCTTGCCTTCTTGGATGCTTTTGCTGCAGCATGCATGAATCCAGATTTCCAGCCACCTGCCTCTAGAAGGGCAGACAAGATTATACAGGGTACCTGACGCAGATAAATTCCTATTCAAGTGCCCTCCAGCAGACCCAGCTACCATTTCTATCCCTACTGGTAGGGCAACCAAACTTCTCCCTACTACCACTGTCCTGCCTGCAGATAAAGACAGCAAGGCCATGGAGAGGTGAGGAAAGAAGATGTACACTTTGCCTACCCTAGCTTTTAGGGCTAATAATTACCAGTCACACATGGCCAAAAACTCCTTGACCTTACTAGACAAAGCCTCCAAAGAACTCCACGATATCCCAGACTGTGCTGCAAAGGCAGCATCCTCGTCTTCTTTGCTCAGGCTCATCTCCCAAGTTAATAAGCACTCTTTCAGGTGTGCGTATGATGCAGCTGAGGCTTCTACAATGTCAGCTGCATCTGCTTTGGTGTTGAGGAGATATTCTTGGCTGCATCTACAGCCCCTCCTGGATGACTTCAAGGCCAAACTCTTGGATGCACCTTTGGATCACTCTGCCCTTTTTGGCACCAAGGTGGCTGACCTTTTCAAGTCACTCCAACAAAAAGGGAAAGAATTCCAAGACCTAAAGCATCTCCTTGTCTCTCCAATCCCAAAGTTCCAGAGAAACTACCTGGCCAAGACACAATTCATAAGAAAGACTTCAAGGCCCTCTGCCCATTCCAGGTCTAGAAGACCCCACAGGAGACAAAACTACTAAGCCTAGGACTCCTTAGGACACTGCCCAGAGACCTCCCTTTCCAGAAAGGGCAGGCAGTGTCTGACTGCCTGCCTCCTTTTCTACCCCCACCTCCTCCCAGCATCTCTCTATCCTCCCATCTCTCTCACTGCCTCCCTACATGGGCCCTAGTGACATCCGATAAATGGGTTTTATCAATCCTGAAGGAGAGTTACTTCATGTCTTTGATCTCTCCTCCTCCAAGACTACCTATCCTTCTTCTCCCCCTTCTCAGTGGTCCCTACTACCTGAGGTCCTAAACCATCTGTTACTGCAAGGCACCATAGAACTAGTCTCCCCCTCGGCTCGAGGGAAAGGCTTCTATTCCAGAATTTTTCTGGTGCCCAGGAAGGAAGGACCATGGAGACGCATCCTAGACCTTTCCCGTCTCGACCTCTTCTTGAAGGTCCCCTCCTTCAGTATGCGAACACTTACCACTCTTTCACTTCATCCTTCCTCAGGCCTTCATGATGACCCTGGACATCAAGGAGGCCTATCTGACATTCCCATAAAACCATCATCCAGGAAATTCCTCAAATTCAAAGCAGGCTCCTCTCATTTTCAGTTCTGTGCCTTGCCTTTTGGACTCTCCACTGCACCAAGGGTATTTACAAAATGCCTAGCCCCAGTCATTGCTTACTGCAGGACAAGGGGAATGCATATTTTCCCATACCTAGATGACCTTCTCATTCAAGCAGCAGACAAACAAACCCTCCTTGCCCACACAAAGGAGCTCCTGCACCTGCTGCAGTCTCTAGGATTCCTCATAAACTTCCCCAAATAACTAAATCCTACACAAGACATTGTCTTTCTAGGATGTAGAATCAGGACAGACCTCAGGATGACCTTACTAAAGGAAAAAGTGCTTTCCCTGACCCACCACCTACAATTTGCCCTCCACTCACATGACCTGACTGAGAGGGAATTCCTCAGACTTTTTGGGTACATGACAGCTATATTCCCATGCTACCCCTGGCAGGGTTACACATGAGGAAAATGCAATGGTGTCCACGCTTGGTATGGACCCAGCACTCACATCCCCTCGAGTTCAGGATCCCACTCCTTCCCTGCCTCCACCAAGAACTGAAGTGGTGGTTGGTACAGGTTGCTCAAAACCTGGGCCTCCCCATAAAAATACCCTCCCCTTCCCAAATCATGCACACAGGCGCGTCAAATCTGGGGGGGAACTCTGGGCACAAAGATGATGCAAGGTTTGTGGACAGACACACAAACAGTGGCACATCAACATCAAGGAAATGTCAGCTATACTTCTTGCTGTGCAGACCTTCCAGCCTTTCCTCAGGCAGGGCATACTAAAGATCTTCACAGATAACACTACACTGATGTGGTACCTGAACAAGCAAGGAGGGATGAAGTCCTACCTCCTTTGCAGGCTAGCACTACAGGTATAGGATCTGGCCATCTCCCAGGGGATCTCCCTCAAGGCAGCCTAAATCCCATCCCAACACAATTCTCAGGCAGACTTTTTAAGCAGAACCACCTCAGACAGTCATGAATGGATACTGTCAAGAGATGATTCCTAGATCTGACCCACAGGTGGGGTATTCCACAGATAGACTTGTTCTCCTCCTCCACAAACAGGCAACTCCCGAGTATTGCTCCAGAACTCACGACCCGAAAATTCAGCAGGACTCACCAAAAATCTTGATGGTGACTCCCTACTGGCCAAGGCAGCACTGGTTCCCCTACTTCATCTCTTCAAGGGCAATCACCACAAGTTACCCCCCTTAGTGGATCTACTCACACAGCATAAGGGAACACAGATTCACCCACAGTGGAGATCCCTGCACCTCTCCCTGTGGCTGATAGGATTCTGATTCCCTTCAGACACCTGTACAGTGAGGACATGTTCTCAGTCCTGCAGGAGGCCAGGAAACCCAACACAAGGAAGTCTTATCTCTCTAAATGGAGAAGGTGTTCTATCTGATGTCACAAAAGACAGATGGAGTCGCTGGACAGTGACCTGCCTCTGATTCTGTCCTACCTGTGTCAACTCCTGAAGACAGGCTTGTCTTACTCCTCCATAAAAACACACCTGTCTGCCATTTCTGACTGCTTGCCTATGGAACCTCCACTAGCATCCAGACTTCCAGCCAAGCTATTCCTAAAGGGTGTCCTGCACTTAAGACCCCCCAGAAAACCGACCCCTCCTTCCTGAGACCTTAACTATGTGCTAAAAATACTCGCTGTGCCATCCTTTGAACCAGCTGGCAAAGCTGACTTGAAATTTTGCACTTGGAAAACAGTACTACTAGTAGCTTTGACATCAGCCAGGAGGGTTTCAGAGCTACAAGCCCTTATGGCTACCCCACCCTTCCGAGTTTTCCATATTGACAGGGTCATCCTCAGGATTAATCCTTCTTTCACCCCCAAGGTGGTCAATGACCTCTCCCTGAATCAAGCTATTCACCTACCCACCTTCTTTCCAAATCTTTAGGGTGACAGTGAGAGAGTCCTTCATTCCCTAGATGTCCACAGGCAACTTTGATTCTATTTGCATAAGACCAAGCCTTTATGCAAATCAGACCAGCTGTTTGTTTCCTTCCACCCCAGGGCATTGGGGAAAGCTGTGGGAAAACAAACCATTTTTTCCTGGATTGCTAGGGCCATTTCCTTTTGTTACACACACCATAGGAAGACACTGACAGGCAATGTCAGAGCCCATTCCACAAGAGCCATGGCTTCATCTGGAGCCTCTTTTAAAGGCCTAGACACCAACACCATTCTGGAAGCATCTACCTGGTCCTCTGTGAACACCTTCACCAGACACAATAAACTGGACCACCTTCACCAGACACAATAAACTGGACCACAACTCCAGGGCCAGGGCAGGATTTGCCAGAGCTATCCTGCATGCATTCCTGGAATCCTCATCTAGGCCACGTCCCAGCCAGCAATGAGCTTTTGTACTCACCCACTAGTGAATACTGCAACATTGGAATAGAAGGACAGGAAAGTTGTGTAAAATCTTACCATAACCATAGATGTCATTCTCTTCCATGTTGCAGTATTCCTTCCCTCCCACCTTCCCCCTCTTATCCTTGCACTTGCTCTTCTCAGCTTCTGTGCAGTTTATGCCATCAGGATTGGCTCCATCTGGGGCTTCCTTGGTTCTGAGGGCTGGTGCGCACAGACGTCACATTTATAGCCCATGTACCTGCCAACATGTCAGACGTCCGATGCACCATCAAGGACTGGAAAAGCTTTGAAAACCTGTCCAGACAAGCTGATCGGAAAAAGGGTAAACCCACTAGTGAATACTGCAACATGGAAGAGAAGGACATCTATGGTTATGGTAAGATTTTACACAACTTTCCTTTCTCCTTGTCCATGAAGGTATTCTGTTTGTCATGGGACTTTTTCAGTTCTGTGTGTGCATCCATACTTCACCTTTATGCCCTACGCCTTGTTCGAGTAGCACGTATGTGATGTACAGTGCCTATAAGAACTAAAGGCTCTGGTGTACTGACTGAACTTTGGGCTATCCTTTTTTTGTTTGTTTAGGCTCTGCATTTTAATAACATGTATTGAAGTAAGTGATATTTTTAGATGTACAGTATTTCTTAAACAAGAAAATTTTTATTAAATTATGTATGACATAGACCATGTTACATTTATATAAATGAAAATAAACCATAGCAACACAATCTCATTTGCAAACATTAAACATTCCAAACCATGCTGACACAACTGTAGCTGCAAGCATTATACATCACTTTTGACATTACATAGCTCATTCAAATCCTGCCTTCTTTTAAACCTTGATGTGCTTCGTGTTTCACTGTTGCAGTCATCACGTTTGGGTTATCTGCCTGCAGGTAGCCCTCAGCCGGCCTGAATACCAGAGTCTTCGGATTTCTGCATCGGATGCTGTCACGTTTTCCTTGACGTCAGGTCGTCAGGGGTATAAAACATGCAGCTGATGCCATTACATCAGTCTTTCTTGCCGTGCGGTGCCCGAAGCAGAAGCAGTTCGCAAGTGCCTGTCGGCCGACTCCTGAAATTTTTTGTTTTCGAGTTTCAGACCCGAAGTCTTCAGAAAAGCTAAGTACCCCATTGGGATCCTTTTTCTAGTTCTAACCGATGTCAGTAAAAGTTAACAATTGTCTTACCTGTGGAAAGCAAATACCCCATAGAGATTTTCATTCTTACTGCAGCCCCTGTTTAAGCCCAGACCACGATGTCCCTCGTCTGTTATATGCCTTGTTCAACACCTGAACTATTCATCAGCGGGCTTTTTTTGCAGCTAATTATTTTCGTACTCATTCTGTGTACTCCGAAATGGCTTTGTCAAGCCACCCGACTACCGATATTCTGAAAAAACGTAAGGGTAAAGACAGAGACAGCATAGGTCCAGACCTGCCGACGAGACGACACTTCCGTTAAGCTAGTTGCCAGTCCGCCGGTACTCGGTGAGGTACTTTCGCAGCCCCTGTTACCTGCTACTTCTGAATCACAAGTCTGTACTGAGACCCATTCAGAGTCCGGTATGCCACGAGATGCTTCTTCAACTATGGAACCTGCGGATGTCTCTACCTTGGATGGGTCCAGAGCCGCTATGCAGGCACCAGCTTCTGAGGGTGTATTCAGGCCTACACACGTTCATATTAAACCAACGCCATAGTTTTCATCCAGGCCAAAATCTCGCACCACGCCTAGAAAACAGATGACCAAACTGCAGGCTAAGGCCCATATGCCTAAAAACAAATGCTTAGAATGGCTGAAGACCTTATTACCTTAATTAGAGCAAGCTAGCCTTCCCCCTCTGAGACCTAGAACTGATTTTCTTTCTGGTACTTCTGATCAGGAATCTGATATTTCTGCTCCTTCTGATTACCAGGATTTGCCCTTATCTACTTATGAGGATTCTGATGCAGAAGATTCCATTCCCTCTGCTTCCCCTCCAGAGGATTTTTCTTTCGGTGAAACCGTGCACACTCTTAGGGAGCATTTCCGCTGGGAAAGCCAGGATTACTCTGAGTCCAAAAAGAGACTTAGGGAGTTCTTGCTACCTCAACACAGGCCTTTAGCTATCCCTCCTGTTCTGGACATTGTAGATGATGCTTTCTTGGAATCTAGCCTTACCCCAGACACTTTACCTCCAGCTCCCAGAAAACCTGACAGGTACTACAGAGTACCTGACTCTCACAAGTTCCTCTTCAAGAATTCTTCTGTGGATCCAGAAAACATTTCCCAAGGACCAAAAGTCATTAAGGCTACTGCTGCCAAAAATCCTACCCCTTCTGATAGAGATTCTAGAGCCTTAGATTGGGTAAGAAGGTATACACTTCTGCTACTTTGGCCATTAGGGCTTTAAATGGTCAGTTTCATATGTTAAAGTATCAGCAGCATGTTATGGGGCTACTTAAACAGAAAATGATGTTGATTCCTGACTGTACTGAACACAACGAATTGCAGGATTTAATGCATTCTGCAGAACAAGTTGGTAAACATACTTTGCAATGTGGTTTTGACGCTTTAGACGCATCTTGCAGGGTTGCTGTCACTGGGTCTGTAATTGGAAGGCATGCTTGGCTTAAGGAACAAAACTTCCCGTATTATGTAAAAGCTAAATTACTGGATGCTCCCTTAAACCAAGACCGCCTTTTTGGCAACAAATTAGAAGGAAAATCTAAATCTATGCAAGCTGTTAGATTTCCTACAAGTGCAGTCTCCCAGATTCAGTAGGCATTGGCCTTCAAAGAACTGGTCCTTTCAGTCCCTTCTAGGCCTTCTCAGTCCAAACCCAGGAACAGCAGACCACCTAGGCTACAGTCTCAGGCTACACACAGACCTAAACAGTGGGGGGCTCCCACTTCCAAAGCAGGAAGTAGTAAGCCACCCCCATACGGAAAAATGACACAATGACTTAACCTTAACCCTTCGAAGCCCTGCTCAACTACCTGCTCCTTTAGGAGGAAAGCTTGCCCTGCATGCAAAAAAATGGGAACTCGTTACCCAGGACAAATGGGTTTTGAATATAGTTTCCCAAGGATACAAATTCCACTTCCACACACTACCAACCCCAAATGGTTGGCCAGACCTACCTCCAAATCAATGGGCAGAGGCCAACAGCAGGTTCTCTCTCTCCTCAATATCAGGGCTATTCAACCTGTCCCAGCAGAACAAAGGGGACAAGGTTTTTATTCAAGACTTTTTCTGGTACCCAGAAAAGACAACTCGTGACGTCCTATCCTGGACCTCTCTGTACTCAACACCTTTCTGGTAGTTCCAAAATTCAAAATGCTAACTCTGCAACAACTTCTTCCCATGTGAGCCAAGGATGCCTGGCTGGCAACCCTAGACTTAAAGGAAGCTTACCTGCATGTCCCAATAAGGGAATCTTGCAGGAAAATACCTACGCTTCAGGGCGGGCTCCATGCACTGTCAGTTCTCTGCACTTCCCTTTGGCTTATCTACTGCGCCCAGGGTATTCACAAAGTATCTAGCTCCAGCCATTGCATTTTTCAGGCAGACAAATATTCAAATTTACCCATACTTGGACGATTGTCTTATTCAGGCAGAAAGCCAGGTCTTGCTATTACAACACCTGGCATTCGTGAAGAAACTTCTAACTTCACTGGGGTACCCCATCAATGAAAAGAAATCTCACCTAGTACCCTGCCAACAGATTGTATTCCTGGGAGTAAGCTTGAACACAACACCTGGCATTCCACACTCCGGAGAAACAAGTTTATCTGACAACCTACTTCAAACTATTGGCCACAAAACCCCAGCTATCTGCAAGGAAAACACTGCAAGCCCTGGGGTTTATGGCCTCTTGCATTTTACTAATTCCATATGCAAGACATATGAGGAAACTCCAATGGTATCTAAAAAGTCTATGGTGTCAACATTCTCAGGACCTGGAAACAATGATTTCTATCATTTCTTGTATGAAGACAGAGTTCCTTTGATGGGCAGAAGCCTGCTACAACAACAAGGGACTCCCTTTCACTCTCCCCCCTGCTGCCCAAACCCTAACAACAGATGCATCAGACTATGCATGGGGGGGCTCACATGGCAGGGCAGTGCATTCAGGGCAGATGGAACCTGAGACAGATGCACCTGCATATCAATCAAAAAAAAATGTTAGCTGTACAGAATGCTCTGATAGTCTTCAAAGACTGTATTCTTCCAGGACAACTATTTGTAAGGACAGCACCACAGTTATGTGATACATAAACAAGCAGGGGGGAACCCGCTCGTACCCTCTCTGCAGAATAGCCATGGCTTTGTGGAACACAGCCTTGAACTACCAAGTACACCTGCAAGCTCAATTCCTGCCAGGCAAACTAAATTCACTGGCAGATGACCTAAGCAGAAATCTCATGGACCCACGCGAATGGAAACTAGAACCCAAAATATTCAACCTCTTGAGGACCAAATGGGGGACTCCAGAGGTAGACCTGTTTGCCTCCCCTCAAAACTACCAATTGCACAAATTCTGCACAAGAACCCCTCACAGCCAAGCTTTGAAAGTGGATGCCCTGTCCTTCACCTGGGAAAGCCTCTCAGTTTATGCCTTTCCCCCTCTGCCTCTCCTATCGAAAGTTCTACTAAAGATCAAACAGGACAAGCCAAAGACAATACTGATTGCACCAGACTGGCCACGTCAGCACTGGTGTACCCCCTCTTGCGCAGTATGGCACTGTTACAACCACGGCACCTGCCTCAGACCCCTTCCCTGCTGTCCCAGCAGGCGGGCCAGATTCTGCACCCTCTGCTTCAAACCCTGAACCTTGCAGCTTGGCTAATTCCTTGAGCTCTCCCCTAGCATCCCTCAGTAAGCAGGTACTGGATGTCATTCTGGAGGCAAGGAGGCCTAGTGCTAGAAAATCCTATGCTGAAAAGTGGAAAAGATACTGTTCCTGGAGCCTAGCCCAGGGGACGGGCACAGCGGTGCCCAGCTTACCTCATACTCTACAGTACTTAACAGAAATGCTCCACAAGGGCCTATCCTTCTCGTCAATTAAAGTTCATGCCTCTGCCATTTCAGCACATTATAATACTGAGCCCACCCCTCTTCTCTCACCCCTTGCTAAAGCAATTCCTTAGTGGGGCCAAAAATGTAAGACCCACCAGGAGATCTCCCAATCCAGCCTGGGACCTTAACTTTGTATTGGAAAAGCTCACCCTTCCCCCCTTTGAACCAGCTGCTTTAGCAGAGTTGAAATTCCTTTCTTGGAAAACAGCCTTCCTTCTAGCCCATTACTTCAGCTAGAATAGTGTCTGACTTACAAGCCCTCTTGGCAGTGGAACCCTTCATTATCTTCCATGCGGACAGGGTTTCCCTCAGGACTAATCCTTCCTTTATGCCCAAGGTGGTGTCTTCTGTAGCCCTAAATCAGTCCATTTATTTGCCTACTTTTTTCCCTAATCCACAAAATAAAGGGGAACATATACTGCACTCTCTGAACGTGCACAGACTACTTAGATTTTATTTGGACAGGACTAAGCCTATCAGAAAATCTGAACAACTGCTAGTTAGCTTTGCTGCAAGCAAACCATTTTCAAATGGATAGCCCATTGCATTAATTTCTGCTACAAGCATCATGGAAATCCTACCCACAGGGCGTAAGATCACATTCCACCAGGGCTGCATCTATCTCTGCAACATTTCTGAGAGGGGTCCCTACCAGGGACATCCTAGAAGCTGCTACCTGGAGCTCTGTACATACCTTCACCAAGCATTACCACTTGCCTATTTTTTCTAAATCCAGAGCTGGATTTGCCACTGCAGTCTTGCAGGGATTAATAGCGAGCCCTAATGCTCTTTAACTTCATCCTCCCTTCCTTAGCTTTGGGAATCAACCCAAATGTGATGACTGCAACAGTGAAACACGAAGAACATAGTACAGTTGTGTACACTTACCATAAATGTAGATGTTAGAGTGTATTCACTGTTGCAGTCCTGGTTACCCTCCCTCCAGCCCCCCTGACTTCTCTTGGGTCTACCTTTCCTTCTTCTTTGGCATATATTATATCATGTGTATTTGCTTTTTGCTGTGGTGTACCATACCATATAATTGCTTCCTATTATGAGGGCACCTGACATCTGGGGCATGAAAAACTGATGTAATGGCATCGGCTGCATATTTTATACCCTTGGCGACCGCATCCGACGCAGAAATCAGAAGACTCTGGTATTCAGGCCGGCTGAGGGCTACCTGCAGGCAGATAACCCAAATGTGATGACTGCAACAGTGAATACACTCGAACATCTACATTTATGGTACGTGTACGCAACTGTACTTTCCTCCTCTGCATGTATTTATCCTACATTTCCCATTTTTTCTTATGTAATTTGTTCCTACCCCTTTCTTAAGATCCCAGTTCCAGTTGTTTTATCTCTGTTACTATCTTTGCTGCTTCTAGTAAAGTTACTTCAGACTTTGATTTAAATTTTTTAGTAACTACATTTTTAGTTGCCATCATAATTAGACTCAGCAAGCCCTTACTATGTCTAGGCAATAACAATTCTGTATCATGGCTCAAAAAATAATTTCCCTAGTTAGTCCAATTTACTTACCCAGCATCTCCAGAAGAGCAGTCTACAGGGAATCTTGTCTGCCAACTCATTACACTTCCAGAAAATATGTTCCCAGTTACCTTATTCTTCCCCATAATACCACCAACATTATCTGTTTACCTGAGGAAAAATTCTTTGAAGTCTGCTTGGGGTATAAAAATAAATATGTAAACATTTCCAGGACAAGATACTAAATCTTCTAGATTTTGTTGCAAATTTGGGAGACATACTTGTATCCCCATTGCTTCTTCATGAATTGCTTGTCTAATTTCTCTTCCCAATCCTTCCTAACTTCCTCTGATTCGTATAGTCATCATGCAGTATTTTATATGCTTTACTATAATTATTCCTTGTTTAACGGCAACTTCTGTTCTAGATTCTACTAAAAACTCTACCAGGGGTGATCTTTCATTTAGGACCACCCTAGTTCTTTCTCTTTGCCTATCCTTGATATAGAAGACATTCTTTAGCCTGCAGTCCAAATAAGTTTTTGGCATCTTCTTATTGTATTTCCTTGCTCTGTCTAGTTATTTGCTTCCCAATACCTTGGTTCCTTTCCCAGTTTGCTCAAATATATCCCCGCCCCCTCTGGCCTATTGTCTGTATCCATAATTGCAGTCATCTGTATCGGCAGTATCTCCTTTCTCCATTCCCATGTTGACTTAGTTCTTAGCAGAACTTGTGCTACTCTATGAATATAATACTGTGTATGATTATTGTCATTCGCCTTAAAGGAAAACTCCACCCTAGAATTAAAAAAATATGTTTTTTTCAGTCTCTTTGTTTCCAGACCTATTTTAATACCTCAAATTCACAAGTGCTTTATTTATAATTTTAACCTGTTTATCACACAACATGGCTACCGATGGGGCTTAATATATCAACGTGATCTTCTTCTGCTTCAACCCTTTCTCTTTCCCATAAAGCATTTCAAGTCTTCTTTCTATGACTCATGCCAGACATAAGGAAGTAACTGTGGTATCCCATGCCATTGACATATAATGGGAAATGTGTGACTCACTGTCAGTTTGTATTCCTTCTGTAAGATGGCTGCATCTTTTCTGTTGCTGATTAGCAATAGAAAAGAAGCAGCCAGAGAAGTATCTGAATTTGGAGCCCTTTGTTCAATGTGTTCTTTTGTAGTCCAAAATGAATTGACAGTCCCCTCCCCCACAGTACTGCAGAGGTGTTAAAACTGTCACTGTAGTTGACAGCTCAGAATTGAAAGGAAGAGACTTCCAATCTACATTTCTTCCCCTCTGCCTGCAGTTAGAATTATTTATTTATTTCTTTACTTTGCCAGCAGCAGAATGATTTATTTATAGAAAAATTTTAAATTAAATTTTTGGAAGCAAGTTTCAGAAAATTCTTGATTATTTCAATGTGTTTTATTACTAGTGGCTTTTGATTTACCCCTAATTAATTCAAGACATTATTATCTTAACTTATTTTTGCTTTCCCATTTCTTTCTGAGGAACAGCTGTCTTGTGACGCACTGTTTCGGTAATTTCCTGACATTCTATTCATTTCCACATTTTTTAAATTACAGCAAAACAGTAATTTGCAAATGTGACTCCATTATACTGGCAGAGTAAAAGAATGTACTGAAAACTCACTTTATTCTACAGTCCATGTAGTGAAACCTTCATTTTTTTGGGGGGTGGCTACTGAATATTTTGGGAAATTATCACTTGCATTATGCATATAACTAAAGCATTGTTTGAACTTGCTATGATCTTCTCAAATTCAACAGTAAACTGTTTAGCAGTTCTCTATTCCTTGAACTGCATTAGTATTTTTTCTTTGAGCCATTCCTGTCTTTGTGCATATTTTCAATCATAATGTTAAACTGCTCTATTGAGTTGTTTTTTTTTTCAATAATAATTCTTTATTGTTTTTTCCTTTTCATTATACATCATTTCACAGGAGTATACACAGGTGATATTCGACTGATGAAACAACACTGTAATTAAAACATATTTACACTATTTACATGAATGCTTTCATAGTTTAATGGTATGAAAAGAAATATGAGTTGTTTTCTCCAGGGTTAGTACCATCAAGTTAGTTAACTACTACCTAATGTTGTGATTTTTGTGTATGTTGTAATTGTATCTTAAATTCAATGGTTTATGTAAGTATAATATTGAAAATTTGTTCCCAAAGTTTAAGGATATTGGGATTTATTATGTACTTATGGGCTAATATATGTTTTATCGCCAAGTTCCTAAAGTTCTTCCATGAGATTTTGGATGGGGTAAGCCAGTTGGTAGCTATGTAGAGTTTCATTAATAGGAAAATGTTAATGAGGATGATTGTTTGGTTTTTAGATAAGTTATTTGGAGGGATATGTAATATCATAAATTCCCAAGTGAGCATTGATGATTGATAGCCCATCTTTTGCAGTTGTACTTTCAGGGAGTTCCAAAGTTTGAATACACATTTACAGCTCCAGAACATATGCAAAAGGTCAGCAGTTTCACCTTTACAATGTGGGCAAGTTGGGGAGTTTCTAGGGTTAAATTTATGCAAGCTAAGGCATGTATAATAAGCATTGTTATATATCATGAGTTGGGTAAATGCTAATTTTTGAAGGGATATGGATTTTACTGTTAGGTAAATTGCTTGTTTTATTTTGTGGTTCTCCACTGATGATATTTTTTCTTTCCAATAGTTAGATATGAGTATATGTTCTTGAAATTTCAGGTCTTTTATCAGCTTGTATGAGCATGTTATAAATTTGTTACTTTGTAGAAGAGTTTTCCATAGTAAACTACATTTCAACAAATCATCTTTATTGATGTTGATATTTTGAATGTAACTTAAACACATTTCTTTAATCTGTCTCAAGATCAACAGATATGACTTGGGGAGGCCCAATTGGCTTCTTATTTCGTGAGCGGGACAGTTTAGATATGGGTATAGATCTTGTAGTGTTATATTAATTATAAGTGGGAATCTTTTTAAGTCTAGTAACTGGTTATTAATGTTCAAGTTGAGGTTTTTGTGTATAGGTTGTAGAATCATCATGGGTTGAAGGAGATTTACTGATTTAAAAAGATTTTGTGTTAATGTTACTGAATTTTTAAGGGGTTCCATTAGATTATATGATTTAATATTATACTGCTTAGGAAAGGTAATGATTTGGGATTTATATTCAGGATTTCAATATGTTTAAAACATACTCCTATCCAATGTGGGGACCAAGTGTTTCCTAATGTATTGAAGTTTGCGATTCTTAAGATTCTATTGGCGTTTATGATTAAGTAGTAATTTTCAAAATTTGGTAAGTCTAAACCACCTTTGTTTTTCAGGGTCATCAGTTTATCATATGAGATTCTGCTTTTTTTTTGGTTCCCATATAAATTTAGCGAATTCAGTGTAAATTTGCCTAAAGAATTTCTTGGGTATTAATAGCTGCGAGGACCTAAAGATATATAATAGTCTGGGCAGAATATTCATTTTAATAATCGAGACTTTAGCTAATGGTGGTAATTTCAGATTTTTCCATCTCTTTAGGTCAAGTAGAATGTGATCCCACTTTTGTTTAATATTATTTAAATAAAATATTTTGTAATCTGTAGAGAATGTAATTCCTAGATATTTAATCTTTTCTTCAGTTTTTATTTGTCCTACCAATGGTAAAAGTGAGAAAGGCTTTGGAGTTTTTAAAGGGAAGATGTTGGTTTTTTTAAGGTTTATTTTATAGTTTGATATTGATGTGAAGTCTTCGATAGCAGTTAGTATTTTCATGGTGTCTGTGGTTGGCGTTGTACAGTATATGTTAATGTCATCAGCAAAAGCTGACAGGGGGACTTTTGTGTTGTATATTACTGGGGCATTATGGTATATATTTTGTTTGATGTTTAAGAATAGGGGACTCAATTGAGTTGTTAATGTGCAACAGACACACTACTCAGCCAAACAGAGTTCTTCATATTTTCACATTACAATTTATGCTATGATCTCTCCAAAAGGAATAAAATGTGTGCAGTTTGCACGAAGCACCACGTATGAGGCTTAACAACCTTCAGTAAATTGAGGATTGCAGCATCCAATTTGCAGTTATACTAACTAAACTAGTCAAGTCAGGAAGTAAGCACATAGGACTGAACTGCTATTTACAATGTCATGAGTACAGACGGTTAATTTTTCCTTTATAATTTTCCTGGCTACCTTTGTACAAGTCACTGTACCAGGCTGTGCTCTGTGGCCTTTTGGAATATTGCACATCTTACTCAAACTTCTCCTGCATGCAGAGATCCAAAAGGATACTTCACAGCCCTGTGTGCTATATGAAAATGTGTTGACATACATACATATGTATTTTTTAAGTGTATATGTATAAAGTATGTGTATATATATATATATATATATATATATATATATATATGTGTGTGTGTATGTGTTCATATATATATATATGTGTGTGTCTGTGTGTGTGTGTGTGTGTGTGTGTGTATATATATATATATATATATATATCTATATATATCTATATATATATATATATATATATAGATATATATATATATATATATATATATATATATATATAAATAGAGAGAGAGAGGTCCCATTTAGATATTTAGATCATCGCAGTTTCAGAACTTCGAATTTCATATGGCCGACACCATATGATCAAAGTTTTAAAACTTCAGACACCTAAACAGTGATCTCCATACAGCGCGGAATGGGAAATATTCCCTTTTCTTCACTGTAGTGGGATCTCTGAGTTGGTATGTTTACATAGCGTGGGTGTGGTAGGTGAAGTGAGGCTTTACCCCCCTGCATAAACAACTATGAATTTTTTTTTTGTGTGTTTTTATTTTTGATGCTCGAAGTTTTAAAACTTTGATCATATGGTTCCGGACGTATGAAATTCAAATCTCTGGAACTGCCATGATCTAAATGGGACCCTTTTTATTTATATATATATATATATATATATATATATATATATATATATATATATATATGTAATGGTTCTCCTTCATATGATTGAAGTTCTCTAAATTCGAAAGTCATAAACTCGAAACCAGAATCTCGAATTTAGAGAAACTCGAACATATGAAAGGGGCAAAAAAAAAATTAACACCTTCAAATGTTTTTGCAGGGGGGGCTTCACCCCCCTGCATCCCCCACACCCTCCCTCCCTAAATATACCTACTCCGAGTTCACACTATAGTGAAGGAAAGGGAAATCTCCTATTCTGCACTATAGTCGTAAGCGCAAAACGGAAGATTTTCCATTCCTCCGCTATAGTGCGGTCACAGGACATTCACATTTAAACTGCTAGGGTACAGGTGGACCTGGCCCCCCTGCAATAAGGTAAATTAACTTTTTATTTTTCTAAACCTCAGGCTCCCATTCACAATTTCGAGTGAATGGAAGTTTGAGATTCTGGTCTCGAGATTATGAATTTCGAGCTTCCAGCCATTCGATCTTGTGATGGGGAACCATAAATACATATACATACACGTGCACACACTTTTATAATAACAGTAGATGAACCCTGGCATGAATGGAAGAAAATGAAAAATGACAAAAATGAACAAAAATTTTAAACACCTGTGTAAAAAAAGCCAGAAAAGTGATTCTCAGTGATGAGAGGCACTATTTCTCCTAGCAGATAGCATACAGCAAAAAGTGTCCCAAAAACATTTTTGCCATACCGTCTCTCCAGCCCTCATGACTGGCACCATAGAAAACCCATCAAATGCCACAGATGCAAACACTTCACAAACATCAGAAGCTTTCAGCAAACTAATTACAGACAGTATTGTCATTTTAGTAAAATAAGCACTGTTACAACTGCTAAAGCTGCCAGTGGAAACAAAACAAACTGCAAGGAAAATCTTCGGCAGACCACCACGATGCAACTGTTAAAACCACAAATTTATTGAGTAAAATTGTAAAATGCAGGAATAAAAATCGGTCTGATAAGCGCTTTCGGCTGATATAGCCTTCTTCAAATCATCATCAGCTCAATAAATATGTGGGTTTAACAGTTGCATCGCGGTGCTGTGGTGGTCTGCTGAAGTTTTTCCTTGCAGTATTGTCATTTTAGTCAATTTCAACAACTCCACAAACTCTCAGCCCATGCACAATCACGGCTCCTCAGAAAGTAATACAAATAACTAGGTCACGTCTTCCCTTCTCCCTCAGGACATAACTGCAGCTGACCAACAGCTCCATCATGTTAATCTACAAACAGTACTCACCACATATTTTGACTACTCCATCTTATCAGATGGTGCATTCCTGCACATGTAAACCAGTTGCCGGTGTTGTCACTCAAACAGGGTGGTGGTGGAAGGCAAAAGAAAACCCAAAAAATCCGACAAAGTCCATTGGTAGACACTGCTTTCTTCACAAGGGCCATCATAGAAATAATGTCGATAGGCACCATCAGGCATTTATCAGAGTTAGATCTGTCATGCCCACTCATCTGATACAGTGGTCTGCTATAGGCAGTATGATTTCTACTCTATCAAATAAATTATTTTTTCCTGTACTATGATTGCATATGAATGCCATCTGCTTTTTACAAAGGATCTCATGTCATCGATGGCAACTGACAACTAACTTCAGCAGAGACACTGTAAGCTGGTTTAGATACATTACAGTTCAGTCCACCACAGAGTCAGTCAGTTCTGCATGTGTCTTATAATGCTTTGTACTATCATGAAACTGACCACAGTGTCGGAGGGGTGAGTGCTTCGCTAGAAAAACAAAGCAATTAGAACAGTTTGTGTTCAAAGTTATTCTCAACTTTTTGGGACACATTTAGCTAACCAGCAGTATATTTCAGATGCAAAACGTTCACCTATTGAAGTTAATGAACTTCTTGTGCTCTTAAGGTACACTACTAAATGAGTAACTGTTGAGAAAAACATTTACTAGGCGAGATAACTCTTTTATGTACAGACTAAGAACGGTCAGCCCAAGGTGACTCAGAAAGGATTGAATACCCGCAAACCATTTGGAATGGGAGATGGCTCTTTCATGTACAAATGCTCAAGTGCAGACAGATAACTATAAAGTATAGGTCAGTCAAAAAAGATTGAATACCAACCCCTCCTCGGACAGTGACCATGTTGAAAATGCAACTCATGTTGATCACTACAACAATGAAGATAAACATATTCATGAAGTGGCCAGTGAAAGCAGTGTGTGGAGTACTAGTAAATGCAGCTAGTATTTATGTACTGGCATTAGATTTATTGGCATTGGATTACAGGGAAAGATCACTGGGCCAGTGAAAGCCCCTTTTCAGTGGAAGCCCAGTTAGAAAGCTCCAGGTTCAAGTAATAGAGAAATCCTATTTAAAAACATACATTACAGTTAAACATTTAAATAAAATACACATGAGGGTTAATACATTTTATTTTGTACTATTTCATGTTAATGTAAATTTCATGAGCATTATACATTGCAGATAAAGGTAGTATTATACTTTCACACTGTTAACTGAGTTCAAGTACAGGCCATAAAATCAATTAACCAATGCTAGGCAGGTCTCAAGTTTAATGTGTGTTGCATACTGTGAACTGCAGGGTAAGCATACAGTCTGGCAGTTGAATACAATGAGGAAGTTATAATGTTTACGTAAGTGTTAGGGTAGAAATGCACATTAAGATTGGGTGAAAGAGAAATTGGTTGGTGGTGTAAAATATTCAGTAAAACATTGAAGTGTTCTTCTGGGGGGTTAGGATGGGTACACAGGGAACAGTAGGTATATTGAGTAATAGCAGTGGAAGGGGTTGAACAGTTACTAGTAAAAATATACATTAGTATTCCTTGGTATACACAAGTGGCTGTAGTTCATGTAGCTTTTTCGCCTAGGAAAAATAATGCGAGTCAAAGGCTGACACATGAGACAATGTGTCTGTCGCAATGTCCCAAAAGACATTGCATGGTTGGCTGCAATGCAATGTCTGTTTGGGCTTCACTGCAATACTACAGTTAAAATGAGTGATATTGCAGTAAGAGTAGATGTTGGATGCCTAGGAAAAATAATGTGAGTCAAAGGCTGTCACATGAGACAATGTGTCTGTGTCATAATGTCCCAAAAGACATTGCATGGTTGGCTGCAATGCAATGTCTGTTTGGGCTTCACTGCAATTAAAATAAGTGATATTGCAGTAAGAGTAGATGCTGGATGTTCCACAACAAGGTATTGGAAGGTATATTACTGTCAACAGGGCCAGACACATATCCATTTATACTTCATCCTGGTCTCACAGCTACGATGCTGTGTGTGTGTGTGTGTGTGTGTGTGTGTGTGTGTGTGTGTGTGTGTGTGTGTGTGTGTGTGTGTGTGTGTGTGTGTGATGTACTACACATGAGTATTTTCAATTATTTAAAGAATTGTTTAAGTACTGACACATTTCAGAGGCCTATGGAAGATGCTGCCAGTGAAAGTATGGTGCACATGTGCAATGCATACTGTGACAATACCTTACAATGAATTAAGACCAGATCTAAAGTAGCTTACTTCATTTAGTCCTCAACTTGTGAGTTACGGATCCGACTTGGATCCGAGCCGGCAATGTTACAAGCATCTGGAACGAGCTCCAAGCTCCTCTTCCTACCCATAATACACTGCCACCACCTTCCTTCCCTCAGATGTTTTTTGCCACATTTGCGATTGCATCGTGATCTGCGAGCTCCGGGTATAGTGAGTACTTTGAGTTTTGCTTCAGTGGTTTTTTGCAGTTTAAGTGTGTTAGGTGAGTTAGTGTAGTTCCCCTCTCCACCCCCCCCTCGCTGGTGCATCATGCTTTTTCTAGTTAAAAAGTTTTCAAAAAAAAAGTAATTCCTCCCTCACCCTCTGTTTGTGTGTGTGTTTGTGTGGCCTAATAGGTAGTCTTAGGCTTTAGTTGTTGGTAGTGGCTGAACAGCCTAAATAAATGTTTAGAAAATGCACAGAGTGTGGCCACAAGTTGTCACTTGCCGACGGACACATGATGTGTGTTGTCTGCTTGGGTGTGTCTCACCTATCTTTTGAATGTGGTATTTGCGTGGGCTTTAACCTGAGAGCCCTGAGGGACCGCAGGGCAAAGCTTATTAGGATGGGCCTTCTCCCTGCTTCTGAGGCGGCCACTCCTACTTCGGCAGTCACAGCTGTGACCGTTCATTCTGTCTCTCACTCCTTCTCTCTCTCTCCCTCCAAGGCCGGGACTCAACCTCCCTCTTCTAGGCCTGGGGAGGGGGATTCTGTTCACCAGAAGAAACCCAAGAGAGAATACAAGGCTGAAAGACACAGGAAGAGGTCCCCAGATTGTTCCACCCCAGCGGGGCCTCCTCCTAAGGTTCATGGGGTTACTAAACCTACCTCCCCTCTGCTCCGATCACCGTGTTTTTCTCTGGAGCCTAGGTCTTCCTCCAGGGTGTTGGTACACTGGACAGCTAGGTCAGAGTCCATCGCCTCATTGCGATCCATGCATAGTCTCTCAGAATCAAACATGGATAAAATGATGAGGAGGTTTATTCAGACGCAGCTCCAGATGGAAGTCCTGCCACTTCAGAGGGGGTGGCTTGCTTCCCTTCTTTTCACCAATTTCTCATTCTCCAATCTGACCCTCCACTTTGGAGTATCTGGATCCGAGGATGTTCGGAGTCAGGGTGTCTGCCACAATGGTTCTTGCTTCCTCGATGCTGGCAGTTGCCTTCAGCATATCGGATCTGACTAGTTCGGATCCAAGCGACTCTCAGAGGCATAGCCAGGGTGCCGGATCCGGGGGGGGGGTGGAGGTTTTTTCGTTGGCTCCGACTTTGTCGACTCCAGGTCATCCCCTCGGCATTCCGTCTCCTTCGGGACCGGCTCCGATCCACTTGTCTGACCCGGGGAGAGCAGCTACTGTGCTGGAAGTCGCAGGTGGCGCTCTCCTTCGGCGTTCGATGTAGTGGAAAGGGTCCTCTTTGTTGGATGAAGACCCCTGACCATTTCTTCAGATTACACCCCGACTCCCCCTGGTTCTGGTATGACTCCAATCATTTTACCACAAGGACAGCCCATGCCCGAAGTGCCCCAGATGGTTTCCCTTGAGGAATATCAGGCGGCTTGCGAGCCCTCTCCAGAGAGCCCCACCGGAGAGATTCCTTGCTAGCATACGTGCAAGAGGAGGCACTTGGACTTGTCCCTGGAGTCCCTCACTGAGGACACTGACTTGGAGGAAGGGGAAGGTTCCCACAGATCACCTCCCGAAAATGTCTCCTTTGGAGACATCATGGAACTTTTACATCAGCTGGGAGGCTGGTCCGCCCCAAAACCTTCCTCGGATGAGTCTGTGTTCCTGGAGGCCTTCGGCGTGGGCCCGTCTACTTCCAGGGTGCCACCCCTGCTGACCCTCTGGTGGATTTAATCACTTTCCAAGCTTCGAAGGAACCAGACACCGTATAGCCTATTCCGAAGCTCCCTGACAAAATTTTAAGCCCCCCCTCTGACAGACCGGCATGGAACAAACGGTCCTCTGTAGACACTGTTGGTAGCAGTGGCCACCAAGAAGGAACTGGCTCAAGAAAGTTCCACGGTCCACCACCACCCCACCCCCGACCGAGATTCCAGGTTGATGGGACTGCCTAGGGAAGCTAAAAGGGCGCTGAACTACTTGGCCCACATCATTCGATTGCAGCACGACCTTGTTAAGGAACTCACTGAGTCACCCCCTGGCTCCACATCGCAGGAGGATGAAAACACATTTTCTGCAAGGATGGCCACCCTCAAAGCGGTATCAAATATGTCCATGCGCCACCAAGGGAGCGGCTAGGGTGGCTGGATCCACCATTGCCATGAGGAGTCACGCCTGGCTTAGATTGTGTCAGTTCTCAGAGCCCTTCAAGGCATCATTTGCGAATGCCTCTTACGACGGCTCTTTGCTTTTTGGCAAGATCATCTGTGACACTTTGGTCTATAGTGAGAAAGATGGGAAGACACTGTCTGCTGTCGGGATCCGCTTCTCGAACCCTCAAAGATCCTTTTCTTGGAATCAGTGAGAGCAAAAGAAGATGCGTTTCTGGAAGTCTCAGTTTCCCCGGAACGCTCAGGACTCATCTTCCCCTAGAGGCAGAGGGGGTCAGGACAGATGTCACCCCAGGGGCAGAAGGGGTCCGAAGAATTTTGGTTCTCGAGAACCTTTCTCTGACAGACCCGCACAGCAACCCTGAGGGGTTGCCCGACTGCTCTGGAGGCAGTCGAGGGTCGCCTGTCATTGCACCGGATGGCATGAGAGTCCATGTCATCAGACTGCTGGGTGCTATGAATCATATCCAGAGGTTATACAATTCCCTTTGTGGCTTCCCCCATACCACCCAAACACCTCCCGCGAGGAGGGAGGTGGCAGCACTAAAGGTTATCGAGCTGCTAAAGAAATGAGCCATCGAACCCGACCCCTGAGATCAGTCCGGATGGGGCATCTATTCCAGGTTCTTTTTGGTGCCAAAAAAGACGGGGGACCTCAGGCCCATCCTGAATCTGCCAACCCTGAATCTGTCCATTGCCAAAGAAAAGTTCCAGATGGTCACGTTACAGTCCATCCTGCCTTATTTGCAAAAGATGGACTGGATGTGCTCATTAGACCTCTAGGATGCTTATTACCACATAAAGATGCACGGAAGCTCCAGGAAGTTCCTTCACTTCTGGCTAAGGGACCAATTATTATCAGTTTCAAGCCCTACCCTTGGTCTCACCACAGCCCCCAGCGTGTTCACCAAGGTTATGGCAGTAGTAGCAGCTCACCTGAGGCTCCAGGGGATTCATGTCTTCCCATGCCTGGACAATTGGCTCCTTGCTGCATCCACCAAGCATCTACTTTGTCAGGCCAGGGAATTTTTCCTACACCTAGCAGATCATCTAGGTACTACAGTCAACATTGCCAACTCTTGTCTAGGCCCTGTCCAGGTCATAAAGTTTATCAGAGTACAGATAAACACCTTGCAGACAAAAGTCTTCCAGACCCCAGAGAGAATTCAAAATCTACGACTGCATGTCTCTGCTATTGATCACTCATATCGCCCACCAGTGGAGACAGTGTTGCGAGCCCTCGGCTCTATGGCAGCCACGATTACACTTCTTCCATGTGCTTGTTTGCATATGCGAGTTCTGTAGTGGACTCTTGCTGTACAATGGTCGTTGCTGGATCTTCCACTGAGTTATCTGATTCATATAAGCAAAGCCTACAGGGCGTCCCTTCTGTGGTGGATGCACCTGTGAACATTCTCGAAGGACGCTCATTTATCGCAGCCCTAGCCCAAGCCACAGTGACCTCAGATCCCTCCCAGCTTGGGGGGGGGGGGGGCGAATTGCTCGAGAAGGACATTCCAAGGCATGTGGTCCCCGACCGAGACCAGCTTGCATATTAGTGTTCTAGAGGTTAGACCGGTCCTTTTAGCGTTGCAGGCCCTTCATGCCTCTCTTCCTCTGGGAACAATTGCAATTCTGTCAGACAACATGTCACTGGTCTGGTACATCAACAAACAGTGAGGGGCCAGATCCTACCCCCTTTGTCGCAAAGGCATGAGAGTTTGGGAATGGGCAATCTCCACCAGTTGCTTTCTGGTAGCAATGCACTTTCCGGGATGGTCCCAACGTTCTGTTTGACAGGCTCAGCCATTCTGTCCTGATGCCTTACGAGTGGTCTCTGAATCCTTCTGTAGTGGAACCGATCTTTCTAAAGTGGGGTCAGCCTTGCTGCAATCTCTTCGCATCTCCTTCCAATGTGAAGTGCAGTGAGTTCTTCGCTCTGAACCAACCCCCGCCAAGGGAATCCCCCAGATATGCTGTAGTCCATGCTTGACCTCCCGGTCTTCTGTATGCTTATCCTCCATTACCTCTTATTCCAAAGTTTTTACAGAAAGCTCGTCGACTGGGGAGCAAGGTCATCCTCATTGCCCCTTTTTGGCCTTGCCAGGTTTGGTTTCCCTTCCTCTGGTCTCATCTTCTAGTTCCTCCTTGGATCTTGGATCCCTGCCCAGATGTCATAGCTCACCCATCCGGGGTCCCTCATCCGAATCTGGACAGACTGAAACGTACATCTTGGCTGCTCTAGTTCCCATGATTGCCAGGACTCCTGGTTTGTCTTCTTCTGTAAAGTCTATCCTGGTGGCAGCTCTTAAATCCTCCACCAGAAAAATCTACCGTAGCAAATGGAAATGCTTTTCCATATGGACTTCTCAAGAGAAATTTGGATCCCTTTTCGGCTCCCAATTCTGGCCATTCTTGAATTTTTGGCAAACATTTTTCAACAGGGGCCAGCTCATCTACAGTAAAGGTACAACTTGCGGCAATTTCCAATTTTCACTTTGGTGAAAATGTGACTTCTTTGAACTCTTCCAGATAGTTCCAGAAAGAAGTGAGCCCCTGCAAGTATGGTAGCTGCACGGCCCCAAAAGTCCTTCAGCAAAAACAAAATTGCAGAGCCAGCAAACAGTAACATATAAATTTAATAATATATAGGTAGGAGAACAAAACAACAGACCGGTTTCGGCTATGAGTTTATCAAGCCTTCATCAGTGTAGTGAATTCTGGTTACAGCCATTCTCCTTTTATGTTATATCACAACTAGAGGCTAATTGAAAGAATTGCACATTAGAAGTATTCATTAAGTCCTGGTGAAAATAAAGCACCAGTTTAATAATCCATTTTTTCTCCTTATTGTTTAGCAGTTGATGCCAACCTAATTTGTTATTTCTGTTACCTTGTAGTTTGTCAAAAATAGTAAAATTAAAAACTTGATTGATATGTTTCTCGGTATGTTTATATAAAGCATTTGTTGGTTTCCTAACCCTGATATCACTTATGTGTTCCGAGATTTTAAATTTGACTGGTCTTGAGGTCTGTCCAACATGAAAGGCAGAGCAACTGCAAGTGGCCATATAAATAAGCCAATCTGACTGGTAGTTTGCAAAAAATGAAATATTGTACACTTGCCCGGTATTCTTGCTAGTAAATTCCCTGGTCTTCAGCATCCTTTTACAATGAGTGCAGTGATCACATGGAAAACAACCTTGTAAGACCTTCTACCAGATTGTGCAAAGCTTTTGTCAAAGGTATCTTTCCCCCTGCATTCTCCAGTCAAGGATCCCACTCCTCCATGGGACCTTACCTTAATGCTACAAGCTTTAGTTGCTCCTCCTTTTGAACCAGCTGCAACAGTAGACCTCAAATTGCTATCCTGGAAGACAGCCTTCTTAGTGGCTATCACCTCGGCTAGGAGGGTCTCAGAAATCCAGGCATTGTCTGTCAAGGCTCTGTACATGGTTTTCCACAAGGACAGGGTGTCTCTTCATACCAACCCCTCTTTTTTTCCCAAAGTGGCCTCTGAGGCAAACATAAATCAGATCGTCAGTGTACCTGTTTTCTTCCTGAATTTCAAAAATAAAGGTGAATACAAGTTCCATTTGTTAGATGTTCATAGACAATTATGTTTTTACTTACGCAGAACTAAGTCTTTCCGAAAGTCTGATCAGTTGTTTGTGTCTTTCTCTAACCCATTTTTGGGTAAACCCATTTCCAAGGTGACCATTGCTAAATGGATTTCTCTCTGTATTTCTCAAGTGTACAAGAAACAAGGGCTTGTCTCTTCGGGTCAGGTTAGAGCCCATTCCACCAGGTCCATGGCTACTTCCGCGACCTTCTGGTTCAGAATATCCTTGGATGATATCTGTTCTCCGGCTACTTGGTCCTCATCTCTTACTTTTATTTCCCACTGTATGTTTGATTTGGTATTTCGAGGCCGAGCATCCTTTGGTTCCGCGGTGCTCCGGAATATCCTTCCATGAGGGCCACCCTAGAGTATAGGTAGCTGGGGACTCTGTCCCACAGGTTGTAGACCAAATGAAGTAAACTACTTTAGATAAAGAAGTTATGTACTCACCATAACATTCCATCTGAGTAGTTGTATTTCATTTGTCTTCAACCACCCCCCCTCCTTCCCCTGGGACTGCTGGCTTAGTATGTAGCAGAGTACGCCTTTGTGGCTTAGTTGGGAAAGTTGCTGTGATGAGCTTTTTCGGGATCGGTTTCTGGGTTATTATGGGCAGTAAACTCGATCTGAGGGAAGGAAGGTGGTGACAGTGTACTACGGGTAGGGGGAGGAGCTTGGAGCTCTGAGCAGATGCTCGTGAATTTGCCAGCTTGGATCAGAGTCAGAACCGTAACCCACAAGTTGAAGACAAATGAAGTACATTAGATCTACTCAGATGGAAAGTTATGGTGAGTACATAACTTCTTTTTATATAATCCAACCCAGGCAAAAAAAAAAAAATGTGTTTAAGTATAACCATTAGGATACTGTAAAGCACTGAGGTATACACCAAACACAAAACCGGCAAAAAAAAAAAGGGGGAATAAAAAAGAAAGAAGGTAGTAAGACATTTGCAGTGCATACAGCTTAAGGCAGGCGAGCTGGTGTGGAAAGCCATATAGACATGGTCTGAAGAGAAGGTGGACTTAAAGTCTATAAACAGATTAGGGAGCATGGGCTGAGATCTCCCTGTCTCTGGCAGTATTTAAGTACACGGATAAATGCACACAAACACATAGTAATGACTGTGTGTGTGACATACATTTTTCTGTAGAGTCAGACATGCATGTTTTGCCCTGTAAGTGGGAAAACTGTGGGAGATTCTCTACTCCATTCATGTGGTCACCTTAATAGCGTATGCCTTAGCCTGGATATGGGGGTCTGAAGAAAGCCGTAGAAATGCTTACAATGAATGCAGAGTACTTCTGTTTTCGTCACTTCAAAGCATTCAGCGCAGTCAGGGGTTTAAGGCGAGCTAACACCTCATGACAAATTTACATATACAGCTTAGGGTAAAATGGTACTGTTTAGTAAATGGTTTTAAAGCTGAGTAATTGGTCTTTAAATACAAATTCACAGCAGGAAAGAGAAAACTAATCAAAAAACTGTTTCTACAGACTGTACCCCAGCATGTGTTCGGCTCTAAGGCTTCAGACTGAATGCATTAAGAAATTTCTTACATAATGATATGCAGGATCAGTAGTAAATGCCAGAAACAGAAATACCAATGCAAGAGTTGTAGACACCTGTGATTTCCATTGTCAGTGTTGCTGTGACTCCAGAGAGATTACAAAGAAGTCAGTATGCCGCAAAGGAAAGCATCACTTTTTCTCATTCTGGGGAAAATGTGGACAGATGCAGTGTCCAAAATTTCTGTTCCCCAGGTGTAATCAAACTAGTTGTAGTCACAGGTAAGTGCATGTTTACACACACAGATGTCCCACTTGCCTGGTTGAAGGAAAAGGCCACAGTCACCTGTCTGCACACTGCCAAGATCTGCCAAAACACACGCACTCAGGTGTCTCAACAACATGCACTGTTATGACTGTGTCATACTCCATGCTGGTGTGTGTAACATTCCTACATGGAACACTGGAATAGACAGATGACTGTTCTCTGATTACATGTCCCACTACATGGATATGTACCTACCGTTACCTAGGATAAGTACTTACCATGCTCACAGATATTCTTGGCTTCAACATTTTTCTCTGTGTTGTGGTTCATCATATGGCTATTCGGGTCTGTATTAGATAAACAAAAGTTTATCTTACTGAACGCTAACATGAGCGAAAATCCCGGAACCCGAAACCGGAATTGTGAGATCGCAGTACAGTGAAGATGGGAATATTTGCCCTTTCCTCATTGTAGTGCGATCTCGGAGTTGGAATATATATTTAGCGGTGGGTATGGGGGGGTGCAGCCCCCACAATTGCAGTTTCAAGTTCCAGGATTTTCGATAATGTCGGCGTTTGGTAAGATAAACTTTCGTTTATCTAATATATAGACCCAGCTATTCAGTGCCAGTCAGCAAGGGTTGATATGGCTGATAACCCCAAAACTTTTGCAGACATGCTATCCATCAGTCACATCTGGGCTTTAGGCTTCAAGTTAATCCAGTGGCATCCCAAAGTGTGGTTTAAGTAGATGTGCCACAAGAATCAAAAAACACGATGTAAAAATACCCTTAAAAAACAAATTTGAGTTTAAGCTGCTCAGCAGAAGGAGTCTAAATCTGACATTTCACTCACTGGAAGCAGTACTCTCCATTGTAAGATGTGGGCAATTCTCCCTTCATAGAGACATGTTTCAGAGCCACAGAGACCACCCATAACCTGCTTATACTGACCTCCACAAGTTCAAACAGTTAAGTAAATACTAGAGGATGGAGGACTGCTTTTTTTTCCCCCTAGAAATATACACCTGTGGATTAGTTTAACTGAAGAATTCACAAGTGTTACTCTGAGTGCAGTTAACTATGGGAAATAAACAGCTTAGTTATCGCAGCTACAAATACCCATGCATGACCCCTGATATCCACTCTTCTTACTCGTGTATACTTCAGGTATGCCAAAATCATCCCAAATGCCTGGTTATGGTTTACTAACTGCCCGTCCATAGATTAGGTCCCTTATGGTTGTAGAAATACACTCACACACAGGTTCTTGCACTTCATTTAATGCCGTGGACTACTTAGTTGGCACCTCCACAAGGGGCACAAACATTCCTGATTGGGTACTCAACAGTGTGTTAGAATGGTGTACCACCACTGTTGTGCAGTCCTCCCTGTTGAAGTTTGAACATAAATCAGTCTCTGTCCGAGTATTAACAACATCAGGCCACAACCAGGAGGAAGTAGGCTACAAAACTTCTCCAAAGCTAAGCTCAGACTGTAAAGTGAATGGAATTAGTAGCTTCATAGGTCTTGTCCACACTGATGCCAAAGACATCTGCACTGGCATATACACCAGGGGCCCTGCATATACATCTCTACAACCGTAATGACTTCGACATTCATGATGGGACCAAAGCCAGACAGTATAAAAAAAGCATGACCATTGAACAGCCGCAATAAACCTCTTATATTGACAGAAAACTGAATTGTCTAAGGGCAATAACGAACAAACCCACATTTAGAAGCACACTCTTCCAAAGGGGTAGCAAGCAAAGAAGACATCCTCTATGGTCATCTGATGTGAACAACAAATCAACATTAGCATCCATAGCTGGAGAAAAGCCTAAGGCACTGTAGTGGATGGTAATACATGTCCTGAACCTGTGTAAATGGGCAGCCTTGATAGCAGGCTAGTTCACTGACACCCCCCCCCCCCTTTGCACGACATGTACTCCAAAACATTCCTAACACCACCTCTCCACCTGGTATCGCACAACAGCAGGTCTTAACCGATCTTTTCAAGGTCAAATATTGCCTACATTGGAGCTGGTTAACATGCAATTCTACCTTCTCAGTAGTTTACACCATGAGTTTGCAGCAAAATTAAGTACTATGCCTAACCAGAGCCTAAGCTCTGGTTTGGGCTAGGACTGAATTAAAATGAGCTGCCCTCATTCCCTTGCACAATGTAGAAAGCAAACCTGCTGCTGCCACCCAAGCTGAAGTAAAATAGTTGAAATTGTTAAAATCAGTTCCTTTATTAACAAAATAAAACGTAATCCTGCTGCTGCCGTCTAGATAAACGCTTTCGGTTGTTGAACCTTTATCAAATCCTAAAGAAAAAAGCAGCTTCCTTTCATTTAAAAAGAGCTTCCTGCAGCTCATTCATTCAATCCACCAATAAAGTTCTGGTGTATGGACACGCCTCTCATTCAGAGTGCATGTTCTATTTACTTAGTGTTAGCTAAAAGCTTGGAGCTTTTAAAGTGAAATAACACAGAATTAATGCATATGCATTATTTCTTTAGAGCCCTTCCTTTCAAGATGGGTTTGAGTGGTACAATTTCATTTAATCCAGGTTTCTGGTCCACTCTAAGGTTCATAATCCATTTTGTTTCCTCAGTTTCGGTATCATTGGCCAGATCCCCCTCCTTGTATTGTTTCTACTAGCCTGCTTACGACCATAAATTTAAAAGTGTAATCTCCATTAACTTTAATATGATCATATAGAGCATTCGTATTTACTTGATTTCTAATGTCCTGACAGTGTCTCAGGATACGCTCCTTGAACATTCTATTTGTTTTCCCCACATAGAAGGCTGGGCAGCGTTGGCACTGAGCAATATAAATCACATTTTGGTTCCTGCAATTCGCAAACCCTTTGAACCTGTATTCCTTCTTAGATGTTGGATGCATAAATAAGTTATCCATTTTAATATTTTGACATGCTTTACAAAATCCACATTTATAGGTGCCTACTTTATTCGTGGGTGAATGTTCTGTGACCAAGTTTCGACGATTCCCATGGCATAAGAGCCTTTTCAGATTTTTCCTATTCTTAAAAGAAACACTGGGTGTCTCCCCTACAATGCTCCTAAGGTTCTCATCTGAAGTCAAAACAGACCAGTTTTTTTTTATGGTCTCTATTATGAATGCATTGTCACTGCTGTATGTAAGACAAAATCTCATCTTGTTTTCCTTCTTATTCTTCTCATCTTCCTTACTCAACCAATGGGAAAAATATGGTCTTCCTTTGCCAATTCGTAAGCCTGATGTTCTATTCATGCTTTTTATGACTCCATCTTTATTATATCCTTTTTCCATAAAGTTATCAATGAACCTTTCCTTTTCTTTTTCAAAAGCTTCATCTTTAGTGCATAGTTTAGATGCAAGTTTCCCTTGATTCTCTGCTTAATTTTTAAAAATATGCTTTGGGTGTATACTAGTCCTATGGAGCATGTGATTACGTCATGTTGTCTTCCTGTGCATAGACGTATCTATAATCACACAAGGAATGCTGAATAACACAAATTTCTTATGTTGGCTTTTTCGTATGAACCCTTTCTCAATACTAAGTATTGAGAAAGGGTTCATACCCGAAAGCTTTGCGTCATAAAGTGATGTGTTCGTTCTCAATTCCTTGTTGTGTTGATCTTTTGCAGTTTGTTTTTCTACCATAGACGTATCTATCCCATATACATGACCCAATGTCAGTTGGTTATCAAGGAAATTGATGGTAGTACCAGAAAAATTCAGTTCAAATCTTAAGAAAGATGTGATGTTACCTATGAAAGACTCAAAACTTCTGAGAGAGTGTTCATCACCTTCCCATAAAATAAAGATGTCATCAGCAAAACGTTTATATACAACTATGTTGTTATTCCAACTATTGAGGGTATCCAAGCACCATTCTTCCTCCCATTGTGCCAACACTATGTTGGCATAACTTTTGGCACATGGGGTTCCCATGACCACTCCACATTTCTGCCAGTAACATTCATTCCCATACACGAAGATATCGTTAGACAGTATTTCATCTAGAAGACTACATATCAAGTTTATATTATCATTGGTCTTATATTTAAGTCCAAATTGTCTAACTGCTTCTATTCCATATTTATTTGGTATTGTAAACAGGCTATTCACATCCAGAGTTGCCATTATGATACCTTCGTAAGTTTTCCTCATTGTTGTGTTTTCATAAAGACATTTTAAAAAACCTTCAGAATCTTTCACAACTGTTCTTGCGTGTGGTAGTAATCGCTTCAATTCTTCTTCCACATATATAGAAATGGGTTCAGTCACCCATCCTTCTCCATTGACAATTTGCCTTAAAGGTGGATCCATCAAATTCTTGTGGACCTTGGGTAATCCATTGATGTTAGGTATCTTCAGATGCTGTGTGTAAAAATATTCATACAATTCTTTCATCATAGTTCTATTCATTAGCTTTTCATAGATGCCACCATTCACATTCACTATTATTTTATTGACATCCTTCTTTGACATTCTTTGATAGATTGCTATATCACTTAGCATTTCCTTCACTTAGCATTTCCTTCATCTTGTTGTCATATCTTACTGAATCCATCACAATTACAGCTCCTCCTTTGTCTGCTGCTTTCACCACTATGTCCCTCCTTCTTTGAAGTTCATTCAATGCTAGCCTGTCTTGATAACTTAGATTATAGAAATGTTGTCCTTTTTCTTTCAATCTATATTGTTCTACCTCTTTTTCACAAAGCCGCATGAAAGCATCTATAGTGGGATGGCTTAATGGAACAAAGGTGCTGGGTCTTTTAAGTATGATTTTATTTTCATGTTCTTGTGTCTCAGTATTGCCAAAAATATTCCTTGATGTCAGATTTCTTCCAAAACACCTTATGTCTGTCATGAAGTCACTCAAGGGTGATCGTAAGGAGGGTATAAAACGTAACCCTCTCTTTAAGATATTCATTTCATTTCTACTCAGTTCATGTCCAGATATATTTAATACCAGCGAATCTACAGTTTCCGTCTTTATACTTTTCTCTTTTTCCTCTCTCTGCTTATTGAGCATGACTGTCGTGCATTCTTCCCTTGTAATAGAAAAGGGAGTGGATGTTGTAAAACTAAATGCACTGCTTCTTCCTTAGGCCTAGTTCCATTACTTGGGTATGATGGATTAGATACTGTAGATTCAATAACATTATTAATATATGCCTCATCTCTTAGATGCATGTGTGTTTCAGGATCTGAAGCTTCTGTAATCCCCTCATCTAACTCCTGAACACATTCATTCCTTCTGGCTAACTGTTTCTTATTACTGTTCATGATTCTGTTCCATATACTTCAGCCTCCACTATTACTCCAGTTGAAGTCATAAAAAGCATGAGTAGAACATCAGGCTTACGAATTGGCAAAGGAAGACCATATTTTTCCCATTGGTTGAGTAAGGAAGATGAGAAGAATAAGAAGGAAAACAAGATGAGATTTTATCTTACATACAGCAGTGACAATGCATTCATACTAGAGACCATAAAAAAGAACCGGTCTGTTTTGACTTCAGATGAGAATCTTAGGAGCATTGTAGGGGGGACACCCAGTTTTTCCTTTAAGAACAGGAAAAATCTGAAAAGGCTCTTATGCCATGGGAAATGTCAAAACCTGGACACAGAGCATTCACCCACGAATAAAGCAGGCACCTATAAATGTGGATTTTGTAAAGCATGTCAACTTAGTAAAATGGTTAATTTATTTATACATCCAACATCTAAGAAGGAATACAGGTTCAAAGGGTTTGCGAATTGCAGGAGCAAAAATGTGATTTTATATTGCTTAGTGCCAACGCTGCCCAGCCTTCTATGTGGGGAAAACAAATAGAATGTTCAAGGAGCGTATCCTGAGACACTGTCAGGACATTAGAAATCAAGTAAATACGAATGCTCTATATGATCATATTAAAGTTAATGGAGATTACAGTTTTAAATTTATGGTCGTAAGCAGGCTAGTAGAAACAATACAAGGAGGGGATCTGGCCAACTATACTGAAACTGAGGAAACAAAATGGATTATGAACCTTAGAGCGGACCAGAAACTAAATGAAATTGTACCGCTCAAACCCATCTTGAAAAGAAATTATGCATATGCATTAATTCTGTGTTAATTCACTTTAAAAGTGCCAAGCTTTTAGCTAACACTAAGTAAATCGAACATGCGCTCTGAATGAGAGGTGTGTACATACACCAACACTTTATTGGTTGATTGAATGAATGAGATGCAGGAAGCTCTTTTTTAAATTAAAGGAAGCTGCTTTTTTCTTTAGGATTTGATAAAGGTTGAACAACTGAAAGCATTTATCCAGACAGCAGCAAAAGGATTATATTTTATTTTGTTAATAAAGGAACTGATTTTAACAATTTCAACTATTTTACTTCAGTTTGGGTGGCAGCAGCAGGTTTGCTTTCTACATTTACTTGGTTTCCACGAGTACTGCCTTTGGTGGTGAGCTCAGTGAATCTTTTTGTTTCCCTTGCACAATGGTGGTGCTTCCAATAACCATGGTAATTGGAGAACCTCCTTTTACTCATTACTGTAGATTAGTTCAGTGACCTCTAAATTTTTGGTCTGTTTATTCAATGGTGTGTGTGTCTATTCGTAAAAGACATAGCTTTCACTTGTTCAGCAATCCTGATCCTGATTTTGCCATTAATTTGTTTCATTGCTACGGCACACTTGCCTGGCTCATCTGATTTATATTCACCTTGTACATGATTACAGATTTCTTTGTGTGATATTTCCAGTGGCTATCTTTGCCTTCTTGTGTTTCATGTGTCGCAACCTCACCTAAATTCTTGCTTGAAAATTGTGCAGATTTTTTAACCTTTTTAATTCTGGTGTTCATTCTTCATCTCCTCATTCCTTTGGCTGATTTTTGCATCAGTTACTATTTTGGGAATAATCCGAGTTCCTTGGCTATCATTCACCTATCACCTCCCTCTATCTACCCTACCCAGATTTCGAAAGCCACTTCCCTTTGATCTCACCTGAAAAATTCCTTCTCCTAAGGTTTTCCCCTGGCTTTCATCAATTCTCCTTGTAGCTGCTTTTTGGCCACTTGCATCAAACCTGGTCCTGTAATCTTTTGCATCTTTAGCATTATTGCATCCTTCAATCAAAAAAATCTCATCATAATCCCACTGTCCTTCCATTTCCTCCCGTTCACCTCTCCTCCCTTTTTTTCCATACAAGGACTCCAGAGTATCAATCTCTTCAGTAATGTTGGCTTCACCCTTGGTAGGTCAAATTAGGATTGGCTTTGCACACACACACACACACACACACACACACACACACACACACACACACACACACACACATGCACATATACTATATATATATATATATATATATATATATATATATATATATATATATATATATATATATATATATACACTCACACTCGCACACAATTATTTATGATATATACAATGGATATAAAAAGTCTACACACCCCTATTAAAATGCCAGGGTTTTGTGATATAAAAAAATGACACCGCAATAAATCATTTCAAAACCTTTCCCACCTTAAATGTGACCTATAACCTGTATAATTCAATTGAAAAACAAATTGGTTAGGGGGTAAAATATAAAAAAAAAAAAAAAAAAAACTTACAGTAAGCTGGTTGGTAAAGTGTGCACACCCTTAATCGAATACTTTGTTTAAGCACCTTTTGCTTTAATTACAGCAGCCAGTCTTCATGTGTACACACCTGCCATCAGTTAGAGACTCTGATTAACCCCAAATAAAGTGTCAGGAAAATCCTACTAAGACAGCTGAATTTACTCAGTTGCCTGCTACAGCAAAACCAATGGATGTCCTTCATGGATGCATCTGCAGTCATAACAAGTGGGTTGTCCTGTCGTCAGGCAGCCCTGCAGTCGGCCGGATTCCAAAGTCCGGGTCCGGCTTCGGCTGATGTCGCACTCCACCCGACGTCATCTCTGTTGGTCTTCGGGTATAAAAGCATCAGCCGACGCCATTTTCCTCAGTCTTTCTTGCCGCGTGGCGCCCGAAGCAGAAGCTGTTCGCAAGTGCTGGTCGGTCGGATCCAGAGATTACTTCTACCGAATACTACTCCGAAGACTTCTAAAGCTAAGTACCCGTTGGGGACTCTTTCTTACCTCAGCCGATGTCAGAAAAAGTTAACAATTGTTTAACCTGTGGGAAACAAATACCTCATAAAGATTTCCACTCTTACTGTCTGCCTTGTTTAGGCCCAGCCCACGACGTAGCAGCCTGTTCGGCCTGCGCCTCTTTCAACTGACGAACGCTTAGGCGGTCGGAGTTTGCAGAACAGTTTTTCGGTTCTGATTTTGCGTACATTATGCCGTCGGATCCTCCGACTACCCAATCTACCAAAAGATAAAGACCGACATCGCGGTCCGCGGTTTCGCCGAAACCACGGTAAAGCAAACGCGAGTGTCTCGGTTTCGGCGAAACCGAGAAAACTGAAAACAAAGGGGACAACCTTTAAACCTAAAATTTAAAATTATTATAAAAATCAACCGACTTTTAATAAATATTTTTTTTTTTTTTTTTTTTTTGGGGGGGGGGGTTGGGCTAGACTGAATTAAAATGAGCTGCCCTCATTCCCTTGCACAATGTAGAAAGCAAACCTGCTGCCACCCAAGCTGAAGTAAAATAGTTGAAATTGTTAAAATCAGTTCCTTTATTAACAAAATAAGCGTAATCCTGCTGCTACCGCTAGATAAACGCTTTCGGTTGTTGAACCTTTATCAAATCCTAAAGAAAAAAGCAGCTTCCTTTCATTTAAAAAGAGCTTCCTGCAGCTCATTCATTCAATCCACCAATAAAGTTCTGGTGTATGGACCCTCATTCAGAGTGCATGTTCTATTTACTTAGTGTTAGCTAAAAGCTTGGAGCTTTTAAAGTGAAATAACACAGAATTAATGCATATGCATTATTTCTTTAGAGCCCTTCCTTTCAAGATGGGTTTGAGTGGTACAATTTCATTTAATCCAGGTTTCTGGTCCACTCTAAGGTTCATAATCCATTTTGTTTCCTCAGTTTCGGTATCGTTGGCCAGATCCCCCTCCTTGTATTGTTTCTACTAGCCTGCTTACGACCATAAATTTAAAAGTGTAATCTCCATTAACTTTAATATGATCATATAGAGCATTCGTATTTACTTGATTTCTAATGTCCTGACAGTGTCTCAGGATACGCTCCTTGAACATTCTATTTGTTTTCCCCACATAGAAGGCTGGGCAGCGTTGGCACTGAGCAATATAAACCACATTTTTGTTCCTGCAATTCGCAAACCCTTTGAACCTGTATTCCTTCTTAGATGTTGGATGCATAAATAAGTTATCCATTTTAATATTTTGACATGCTTTACAAAATCCACATTTATAGGTGCCTACTTTATTCGTGGGTGAATGTTCTGTGACCAAGTTTCGACGATTCCCATGGCATAAGAGCCTTTTCAGATTTTTCCTATTCTTAAAAGAAACACTGGGTGTCTCCCCTACAATGCTGCTAAGGTTCTCATCTGAAGTCAAAACAGACCAGTTTTTTTTTTTATGGTCTCTATTATGAATGCATTGTCACTGCTGTATGTAAGACAAAATCTCATCTTGTTTTCCTTCTTATTCTTCTCATCTTCCTTACTCAACCAATGGGAAAAATATGGTCTTCCTTTGCCAATTCGTAAGCCTGATGTTCTATTCATGCTTTTTATGACTCCATCTTTATTATATCCTTTTTCCATAAAGTTATCAATGAACCTTTCCTTTTCTTTTTCAAAAGCTTCATCTTTAGTGCATAGTTTAGATGCAAGTTTCCCTTGATTCTCTGCTTAATTTTTAAAAATATGCTTTGGGTGTATACTAGTCCTATGGAGCATGTGATTACGTCATGTTGTCTTCCTGTGCATAGACGTATCTGTCCCATATACATGACCCAATGTCAGTTGGTTATCAAGGAAATTGATGGTAGTACCAGAAAAATTCAGTTCAAATCTTAAGAAAGATGTGATGTTACCTATGAAAGACTCAAAACTTCTGAGAGAGTGTTCATCACCTTCCCATAAAATAAAGATGTCATCAGCAAAACGTTTATATACAACTATGTTGTTATTCCAACTATTGAGGGTATCCAAGCACCATTCTTCCTCCATTGTGCCAACACTATGTTGGCATAACTTTCACATGGGGTTCCCATGACCACTCCACATTTCTGCCAGTAACATTCATTCCCATACGAAGATATCATTAGACAGTATTTCATCTAGAAGACTACATATCAAGTTTATATTATCATTGGTCTTATATTTAAGTCCAAATTGTCTAACCCTTTTTTTTTGGAAAAGGTATTAAAAGTTCCACCCTATTTCATTTTGTGATATAAAAAAATAACACCATAATAAATCATTTCAAAACCTTTCCCACCTTAAATGTGACCTATAACCTGTATAATTCAATTGAAAAACAAATTGGTTAGGGGTAAAATATAAAAAAAAAAAAAAAAACTTTACAGTAAGCTGGTTGGTAAAGTGTACACCCATGTCCGAATACTTTGTTTAAGCACCTTTTGCTTTAATTACAGCAGCCAGTCTTCATGTGTACACACCTGCCATCAGTTAGAGACTCTGGTTAACCCCAAATAAAGTGTCAGGAAAATCCTACTAAGACAGCTGAATTTACTCAGTTGCCTGCTACAGCAAAACAATGGATGTCCTTCATGGATGCATCTGCAGTCATAACAAGTGGGTTGTCCTGTCGTCAGGCAGCCCTGCAGTCGGCGGATTCCAAAGTCGGGTCCGGCTTCGGCTGATGTCGCACTCCACCCGGCGTCATCTCTGTTGGTCTTGGTATAAAAGCATCAGCCGGCGCCATTTTCCTCAGTCTTTCTTGCGGCGTGGCGCCGAGCAGAAGCTGTTGCAAGTGCTGGTCGGTCGGATCAGAGATTACTTCTACGAATACTACTTGAAGACTTCTAAAGCTAAGTACCCGTTGGGGACTCTTTCTTGCCTCAGCCGATGTCAGAAAAAGTTAACAATTGTTTAACCTGTGGGAAACAAATACCTCATAAAGATTTCCACTCTTACTGTCTGCCTTGTTTAGGCCCAGCCCACGGCGTAGCAACCTGTTAGGCCTCGCCTCTTTCAACAGCAAGCGCTTGAAGCGTCGGTCGGAGTTTGCAGAACAGTTTTGGTTCTGATTTTGCGTACATTATGCCGTCGGATCCTCCGACTACCCAATCTACCAAAAGCGCAAAGATAAGGAGCCGACACTTTCGGATCAGCGGTTTCGGCGAAACCACGGTAAAAGCAAACCGCGAGTGTCACCGGTTTCGGCGAAACCGAGAAAACTGATCGAGTACAGCTGAACCTATTCTTACAGCTGAGGCCCCTGCTACAACTCTTGAATCGACCTCAGAAATTTACCCACTACGGTGGTTGACTTATCAGACACCATCCCTTGGATGTCTCTACAGCACGTGGTGCTGCTAGGCCTCAGCAGCCATGTCCATTAAGGCCTTAGCCAGCAGACTAAAGCAGCCAAGACTACTAAAACAGTGCCTGTTAAACCCCCCACATCCAGGCCCTCTTCTGGTTCTCAAATGCTTTCTTTGGCAGAAGATTTAATTTCTTTAATTAGAGGATCTCAATCTCACCCAGACAGGGCCTCTCAGCCCCAGAGGAAGAGACCTGAGGGCAGAGCCCCTGAGCCAGTGTCTTCTGATGATTCTGCTGATGAATCAGACATTACTGACCAGCCAGAGGCTCCTTCTCCAATTTTGAAGATTCTGATGCTGAAGGAATCCATTCCAGCTGCTTCCCACCAGAAGAATTCTCCTTTGGGAAACCTTGCATGCCATGCGAGAACAGTTCCAATGGCAGCAACAGGATTTTTCAGACTCCAGAAAAGACTTGGGACCTTTCTGCACCTCCCACAGCACAGGCCCTTAGCTATACCTCCTGTTCTCTCTGTGGTGGATGATGCTTTCAATGATGTTTGCTCCGCTCAGATTCTTTACCCCAGCCTGCCAAACCAGACAGATTTTACAGGGTGCCAGATACTCATCACCACCTTTACAAGGCCCCACTTGCAGACCCAGAAACTATATCCCAGGGTCCCAAGGCGGTAGCAGCGACCACAGCTAAAACCCTATTCCTTCTGAAAGGAAGCAAGGTCATTAGACAGATGGGGTAAAGGTCTACACTTCAGCTACTCTCTCAGCTAGAGCTTTAAACTGTCAGTTTCACATGATACAATACCAAGAGTTTATGCTTGATCAGTTAACTAAAAACTAACCACTGATGAATCTCTTGATAAGAAATATGTATTAGGGATGGTAAATAACATACAACAGGTTAGCAACCATTCCTTAAAATGTGGCTATGATGCACTGGGCTTCATTTAGATCAGCCATGACAGGCACAGTGATAAGAAGGCATGCATGGCTAAAGGAACAAGCTTTACGGATCATGTTAAAGCTAAGTTGCTAGATGCTCCTATGGACAAGACAAGTTTGTTTGGTACACCTGCCAGCGGGTTATGAAGAAAATGGAAGAAAAGGCAAAATCTGTTCAAACTGTTAAAGATTTCTTGCAGGTTCAACCCCAAGGTTTAGCAGGAACTGGCCTGCCAAAATTGGTCCTTTCCTGACTCACAAAATTTCAAAGGGGCAGGAATAGGCGTTCCAGAGGCGAAACCAATCCAGAGGAGGTGCCTACAGAGGGCGACAGTGGCAAGGTAACAACAGAGGCACGAACACAGCCACTGCCACTACATCAACACAACCACAGTGACTTAATCCTAATTCCGCCTACCAGGGAACAATAGCAGCTCACTCTGTAGGAAAGTTAACCTATTTCAAAGAACTGGCACTACATAACAAAGACAAGTGGATTTTACAAACCATAGATCAAGGTTGCGGTTTCACTTCACACTTTACCAGTCAAAGAGGAATGCCAAATCTACCTCCAAATCAAAAACAGAGGCTCGCCAGATAATGGAGTTAGCAAACATGAGAGCTGTGGAAAGAGTGCCAACAACAGAGCAAGGAAAGGGTTCTATTCAGACTATTCCTAGTTCAAGAAAGGAAAAAGTTGGAAACCAATTCTCGACCTGTCACCTTAAATACATACATCATTGTCCCAAAATTCAAAATGCTGACCCTACAGCAACTTCTTCCCATGCTGGGCAAGGAGTCTTGGCTGGTAACTCTAGATCTCAAGGAGGCATACCTGCACGTCCCATTGGACCAATCTGCAGAAGATACCTCAGATTTCTTGCAGGATCAGAGCACTATCAATTCTCAGCATTGCCCTTTGACATCTACTAAGCCCAGAGTATTCACAAAATGCCTGGCATCAGTAATAGCCATTACAGACTACAGAATTCAAAGTTACCCATACCTGGACGACTGCCTGCTACAAGGGACAACAAAAGCAAGCTGACAACAGATTTACAAAGGGTCATTTACTTGCTACAAGGACTGGGATACACAGTCAATTTACAAAAGTCAAGGCTGATACCATCCCAAACAAGGACATTCTTGGTGCGAGATTGGACACAGTACAACAAATGGCATTCCTGACTACAGAAAAACAAAGAACTTCCTCTTTACTTCTTGGCACTAACAAAACTGAATAAGTTAACAGCAAGAAAAGTTCTGCAGGCCTTGGGCTTCATGGCATCATGCATAATCTTGGTCCCATTTGCCAGACTGCATGGGAAACTACAGTGGTACCTAAAGAATTTATGGTCCCAACACAGGCACAGTCTAGAAACAGAAATCCACTAATTCCATGCTTAAAACAGGAGTTCCTATGGTGGGCTCAGGCATGCCAGTCAAACCAGGCCTACCCTTTGCAGATGTCAACCAAGCCAGACCATCACAACAGGCGCTTCAGACCTGGGATGGGGGGCCCACATGCTGGACAAATCGTGCAAGTTGTGGACACAGGATCAACTTCACCTGCACATCAATCTAAAAGAAATGCTGGCAGTAAAACTGGCAATCCAAAGTTCAAACCATTTTCTCAAAGAGGGCCAGTTGATGATAAGGACAGACAACACCACAGTCATGTGGTACATCAACAAACAGGGAGGCACTCATTCCACCCCTATGCAGAATGACCTTGGAGCTGTGGACCCAGGCACTCAGCTACAACATTCAATTACAGGCAATATTTGTACGAGGGAAAGACAATACTCTAGCAGACATATTAAGCAGAACCACTTGGGATGCCCAGGAGTGGAAGCAGCACGCGTACATCTTCAAGAGCATCTCAAAGAGATGGGGAATGCCACAGATAGACCTATTTGCATCACGTCTCAATTACCAGCTCAACAAATTCTGCACAAGGACATTCCACCCACTAGCATGGAAAGTGGACTCACTCTCCTTCAACTGGAAGGCCTAACAGCATATGCATTCCACCTCTTCCTTTGATACACAAGGTACTACTAAAATCAAGGAAAACGTCCAAGGATAATCTGATAGCTCCAAACTGGCCAAGACAACACTGGTACCCACTACTGAAGAGCATGTCGGAACAATATGTGTAATACCCTGATGCCTTTGATGTTAACTCAGAACAACTACAGCATCATACATCCAAACCTAAAAGCGCTGCAACTGACTGCATGGAACATCACATAGCAGCAGCTAATCCAGAACTTTCCCAAGAGTTAAAGACATTATTCTTGAAGCCGCAGACCTTCAACAAGAAGGAACTATGCTGGAAAATGGAAAGGTTTGTCATTTGGAGTCTGAAGGAAAAGATGTGTCAAACATAGATATGCCTAACATTCTGGAGTATCTGGCGAACTTCTTCATTCAGGCCTGTCCTACTCCTCCATCAAGATACATGCATCAGCTATTTCAGCAGAATACAGCTTTGATCCACCTGTTTTTACCCTTTGCTCAGGCAGTTCCTCAGGAATCAAGAATGTAAAACCTCCAAGGAAACCACCATTACCGGCTTGGGATTTAAACTTTGTGCTAGAAAAGTTGACACTATCACCCTTTGAACCAGCAACAACAGCAGACCTACAACACCTGTCATGGAAAACTGCTTTCCTATGGCAATTACTTCAGCAAGGAGGGTTTCAGAACTACAGGCCTTAATGGCAGTGCAACCCTTCTAATCTTCCACCAAGATAGAGTGTCCATGAGGACTAATCCTACATTTATGCCCAAGGTGGTATCAGGTGTCTTTAAACCCAGGCAATCCACCTACCTACCTTCTTTCCCAACCCACAAAACAGAGGGAAAGAATACTGCACTTGGATGTACATAGACAGCTCAGCTACTACTTGGACAGAACAAAAAATAGCAGAAAGACTGACCAACTTTTTGGCCTATGCAACAGGAAGGGAAGGAAAGCTATTTCCAAACAGACAATCTCCAAATGGATAGGAAATTGCATACGATACTGTTACTCCTTCCATGGAAAACCAATTCCACAGAACATAAGACCTCATTCTACAAGGGCAACAGCCACTACCACAGCCTTCTTACGGTGGCAACCAAAGACATTATTGAGGTGACTACTTGGACCTCCGTGCATACATTTGCCAAACATTATAATTTGCCTCTATATTCCAGATCGAGCAGGGTTTGCCACTGCTGTACTGCGAGGGATCCTAAACACACCATAATCTACTTCTATCCTCCTCCCTAGTTGGCTATGGTATTCTACCCACTTGTTATGACTGCAGATGCATCCATGAAGGACATAGTACAGTTTTGTACCTACCATAAATGTAGATGTCGAACTGGATAGCATCTGCAGTCAATTACCTCCCTCCTTCCCTCTGTGGTACTCCTAGGGTGTTTACCTCCTAATAGCTAGCTGTTGGGGGAGTCTTTTATGGTGTATTTGTTTGTATATGTGCATATTTGCTTATTGTTGTGTTTACCTCTATCTATTTGGAAACATTGGCATCTATCCAAATTTTAGCCTGCAAGGGGCTCATCTGATTTATATTCACCTTGTACATGATTACAGATTTCTTTGTGTGATATTTCCAGTGGGTATCTTTGCCTTCTTGTGTTTCATGTGTCGCAACCTCACCTAAATTCTTGCTTGAAAATTGTGCAGATTTTTAACCTTTTAATTCTGGTGTTCATTCTTCATCTCCTCATTCCTTTGGCTGATTTTGGCATCAGTTACTATTTTGGGAATAATCCGAGTTCCTTGGCTATCATTCACCTATCACCTCCCTCTATCTACCCTACCCAGATTTCAAAGCCACTTCCCTTTGATCTCACCTGAAAAATTCCTTCTTCATCAATTCTCCTTGTAGCTGCTTTTCATCAAACCTGGTCCTGTAATCTTTTGCATCTTTAGCATTATTGCATCCTTCAATCAAAAAATCTCATCATAATCCCACTGTCCTTCCATTTCCTCCTCACCTCTCCTCCTTTCCATACAAGGACTCCAGAGTATCAATCTCTTCAGTAATGTTGGCTTCACCCTTGGTAGGTCAAATTAGGATTGGCTTTGACACACACACACACACACACACACATATACTGTATATATATATATATATATATATATATATATATATATATATATATATATATATACACTCACACTCGCACACAATTATTTATGATATATACAATGGATATAAAAAGTCTACACACCCCTATTAAAATGCCAGGGTTTTGTGATATAAAAAAATGACACCGCAATAAATCATTTCAAAACCTTTCCCACCTTAAATGTGACCTATAACCTGTATAATTCAATTGAAAAACAAATTGGTTAGGGGGTAAAATATAAAAAAAAAAAAAAAAAAAAAACTTACAGTAAGCTGGTTGGTAAAGTGTGCACACCCTTAAACGAATACTTTGTTTAAGCACCTTTTGCTTTAATTACAGCAGCCAGTCTTCATGTGTACACACCTGCCATCAGTTAAAGAGACTCTGATTAACCCCAAATAAAGTGTCAGGAAAATCCTACTAAGACAGCTGAATTTACTCAGTTGCCTGCTACAGCAAAACCAATGGTTCTCAGAGAGCTTACAAAGCATCAAAGGGATTTCATTGTTGAAAGGTATCAGTCAGGAGAAAGGTACAAAAAAATTTCCTCAGCATTAGATATACCATGGAACACAGTGAAGACAGTCATCAAAATGTGACATATATATGGGACAAAAGTGATGTTGCAAAGAACTGGACGTCCGAAAATTGATGAAAAGACAAGATGAAAACTGATCAGAGAGGCTGCCAAGAGACCTACGGCAACACTGACTGAGCTGCAGGTATTTCTGGCACATACTGGTTGTATACTACATGTGACAGCAATCTCCTGTAGTCTCCATATGTCTGGCCTATAGGGTAGGGTCAGTCCTTGGACCACCCCTTTTTAGCATTTACTTCCCTGAAGTCACGGCCAATGTCAATAGTCTCTGGCTGACTAATTTTGCAGATGATTGCAAATTAGGAGTTGTCATTGACTTTCCCACTGACACAAATGTTCTCCAGGAGGGGCTGACACATACAAACAAACTGGTGTCACAGCCATGGACTAAAACTAATTGCGAAAAAATGCTTAATATCCTTTGGGAAGTCATCCATCCCTGTTAACTGTCATATTGACAACACGCCCCTTAGAGTTGACCCCGTAGTCAGGGAATTAGGGGCACGCATAGATAGTAATCTAGCCTTTGATCATCATGTGTCTACAGCGATGAGGAAATCAGTCTATGTTGCAAAACTTATAAACAAAGTTATAACATCTAAGTCCAAGGAAGTCATTGTTCCACTGTATTTGGCATTCCTCGGACCTGTCATTGAGTACAAAGCCCCTTTGGTATATATCTAACCAGGCATATCCAGCAATTGTAACGTCCACAGAGGTTCCTCACTAAAAGAATGCAGGGCATAAGTAATATGTTCCATGCAGACCGGCTCAAACCCCTATCCCTGTATTCTTTTTCCTATAGGCTTTTGGCTTTTGGCATACTGGGCATTGTCAGACCCCACTCTAATGGAATTCCTGCATATCCGCAAACAGCACCAGAATTACCCCTTCTAAAGACTTAATCCTTGCCTGTGATATAAATAAGACCTGATGGAGAGATAGGTATGTATCCCATTGACTTCCACATCTGTGGAACAGGCTCCCCATCCATGTGAAGCATCATTCCTCCATAACTCAATTCAAGTGCAAGTTGTACAATTGGATGGAAAACCGGAAATTCATACATGGTTTGCCACCTATGTTTGTAATGGACATAGGAATAGCTGATCAAGAGGAGGTGGTCAACACTTGCACCACACCACATGGAAGACATAGCCCTCCGGAACACACACCAGCATTGCCTTCACATAAAAACACAAATCACACACCTACCCTCGCGGAGGCTCTCAATAAAAATCTACCCAAGCAGCAGAACCCTCCAAGGCAGAAATGCACTTGACCACCACAAAACAACACAAATCATGAGACACATAACTCTCCTAAACAGTGTGCCACACAACCAAGGCCCCTAAGGCAAAACAGCATGCCCAACACACTAGTCGTAGGTGACTCGATAGTGAGGCACACTGATGTCCCACTCACTAGGTTGAATAATGAGAAAGTAATGGTCAGCTGCCTGTCAGGTGCCAGGATCCGACATATAAATCATGCACTCAGGTCACTCAACAACAGGTACAAATATGACTCTGTCATTGTACATGTGGGTGTGAATGACATGAGACGTACCTCCCTGGACTACATGAAAAGAGACACGGAGGAGCTCTCAGATTATGTAGCTCAGGCGAGTATGACCCTAGCCCTGAGCAGCATCCTACCATCACCCAGAATGATACCACATTACAAGAAGAAAATGACTGATTTCAACAATTGGCTAAGTTTTTGGTGTCATTCTAATGGGATCCAGTATCTGTCTGCCTGGGATGACATGATTGACAGACCTTGATGCTTTGCCAGACATGGCCTGCATCTGTCACCCCTGGGCTTCTGGATACTGGCCAAGGCTGTTGCCACCCCTATAGTGCCTTTTTTAGGCGGTGTTACAAAGACCAAATTACCACCGTAGCAGCTACAAACAAATACAGTCTGAGGGTCATGTTGCTCAACGCTAGAGGTCTAAATCTCAAAAATGCACTCGCTCGAGGCACTCCTTAAAATGGCGAACATCGACATTTGTGCTGTAACAGAGACCTGGTTCAAGGCAGCAGAAAGCACCCCTGCACTTCCAGGCTATAACTCATTCCACACCTTTTGGCCCCAGAACTTAGACCGAAGCCCCAAAGGCAGTGGTGTCTCCATATTCATAAAGGATACGCACACCTCCAGACTGGTAGCCCAACATAACGCATCAGAGATAATTCAGGTGCAGCTAACATTGGGTAAGACAGCAATTCAGGTCGTAGCCTGCTATAGGTCCCCAACCGTGTCCCAAGACTCGCACTCCACGTTCTTAAGCACCCTGGAGAATATTAGGGTCCAACCTAACACTCTCTTACTAGGCAACTTCTACTACCCCTCCATTAACTGGATAAACTACTCATGTACCAATACACTTGCCCAATGTTTCCTGGAGTTCATTATTTCCAATGCCCTGGACCAGCTCGTTCTTACCCCCACTAGAGGTAGCAACATCCTTGACCTGGTCATTACTAACATTGGTGACTGTTGCTCTACACCAGTAGTCAGCTCCTCCCTCGTTAGATCTGACCACAAACTAATCACCCTGGAAATCCACATCACTCCCACCCCTCCAGCGAAGGTAACCACTATGAAAAACTTCTCCAAAGCTAACTTTGGGATCCTAAAAATGGAGGTGGCTAACTTCACGGCACCAATGCAAATGCAGAATAGTTGCATGACTGTAGAATCATACACCAATGCACTCTACAAGCACATACACAAATGCATGGATCTCACCATACCCAATAGAACCAAGACACTCTCCTCCAAAAAAAGGAAGCCAATCTGGTGGTACCCTGGCGTAAACAAACTCTACAACAGTAGGAGGAAACTGATGTGGAATAAGAAGAAGTCCCAAGACTGGAAAAACTCCCTTATCTGCCTCAACAAAAAGTTTAGATCCCTCATCAAATCTTCTAAAGCTAGGTATGAAAACAGAATTGCAGCAGATAGTAATGACAACCACAAGGCCTTCTATAGTTATGTAAAGAATCTTCACAACAATACCCAGATTTGCTCTGAGCTACTGCACAATGGTACCTCCTATACCGAGTCAACAGATATTGCCAGTATACTGGCCGACAGATTCACTGCCAACTCCCCCCCCCCAAAGGACCAATCACAATACCAGTAGATTGCCAGGCACCCAGTATTACTGCTGCACAGGTTAAAACAGCACTGTCCAAGGCCAAGAATACAGCTTGTGTGGGACCTCACAATTTCCCTGGTTGTGTTCTACATGAACTAAACAGTGAAATGGCACCTCACCTGTGTGCTTTGTTCAATCACAGCCTCACCTCAGGCTTTGTCCCTGCCGAATGGTGCACTGCTACAGTTAGTCCTCTCCACAAAGGAGAAGCAGCTACAGACCCTGAGAACTATAGCCCCATTAGCCTGACAAGTCTGATATGCAAAGCTATGGAATGCATCATCATGGACCTAATAAACAAGGATATATGGAATCTTCAAACTCTGGATCCCACACAGTTTGGTTTTGTTAAGGGTAGATCATGCCTGCTCAACTTTTTTGACTTCTTTGAGCCAGTCACCAGAGCTGTGGATGAAGGCAATGTGGTTCATACAGCCTACCTTGATCTGGTCAAGGCTTTTGATACCATTTCCCACTCAGGAATCCTAGAAAAACTCACTAAGCTTGGCATCAAACCCTATATCACTAGGTGGGTTGCAAACTGGCTCACAGATAGAACCCACAGTGTGAAAGTAGTTGACTCCAAGTCAGACTGCCGATTAGTCACGAGTGGAGTCCCACAGGGTTTGATCCTGGATCCTCTCCTGTTTGGTATCTACTTCTATGAAGTCCAGGCTAACACGAAGGGACTCTGGCTGGCAAAGTTCGCAGACGATTGCAAGTTGGGAGCTATTATTAACTCCCCAAGTGATGTTGACATCCTACAGAATGGCCTCACTGTGACCAATGACTGGTTTCAGAACCATGACCTTAAGCTCAATGCCAAAAAATGTGTTGTCATCCCCTTTGGGAAAAACTCAGTTCCCATGAATTACCACATTGATGGTAGTCCACTGAACACAGATGATGTTATAAGAGATCTGGGAACACAGGTTGACAGCAACCTCTCTTTTGAGCACCACATTGCCACTGTGGTCAGAAAGTCCTTATTTGTGGCACATCTCAGTACTAAGGGTTTTGCATCCAGGAAGAAAGAGGTCATTGTCACCCTCTACTCTTCCCTCATTAGGCCAGTCATCAAGTACAATGCCCCATTTGGCATGTACCTCACTAGACACCTGCAACAACTGGAGAGGCTGCTAAAGTACCTCACAGAGAGGATCCTAGGCCTTAAACACTTGTCCTATATGGACAGACTAAAAAAACTCCAACTATTCTGTCTCATATTGCCTACTTAGAAGTGATCTCTGCTTGACTTACAAAGCCATGTCTGACCCAGCTCTGTTAGAAATGCTACATCTGAAGAAATCCCAATCCTTCCACACCACACGCTCCAGAGACCTCAACCTCATTACCACAGTGCTGGAGGGACAGGTTCAAAACCCACAGACTGCTCATGCTATGGAACAGACTTCCTATACATGTCAAGCAGAGCACCTCGCTGACCCTCTTCAAGAGAAATCTTGATGAGTAGATGGGAAACAGAAAATTCACCCCGCGGATAACACCAGTGGCTCTACTCGACAGAGGTGCTGGGAACTATGGTCGGGTGGCACTATGCCAGTGTAATCCTGTCGCTAGTCTTGTAAAGTCCCCAGGGCCATTAGCCTAGTACACACCTATGAACCTATGTAAATGTTTTTTCTCCCAGGCCCATCTTTACATTTATCAAGGGTATCAGAACTTGTCAGAGATTTGCGGTGCATGGCTAGGCTGAAAAAGGATATAGTGGTCGTTAGCCTAATACATAGCTAGGAACCTATGAACAGGTTGAATTTCACCAGTCCACTTATCCAAACTGAAGTAAATAAATAAATGAACTGCTTCAAGTCTTTTTTTTTTTTTTTTTTTTGTTACAGCCACCTACAAGGTAAGTGTTCTGTCATGTTCAGTAAACCTTTGGTCGGCACACCTCTTGGCATTATGTAGCTTAGTTAATTTTGCATCCATTTGTCAAAGGTCCTTTATCACTCAGACTAACACCAATGGATGTAGCTCCAGGCTGTGCAGTACATCAACAGTGTTTTTTTTTTTTTTTTTTTTTTACATCCATTCCCCTACCAAACTGTTGGTAAGGCCAGGATAGACTGCACCATTATTTCTTAAGTGCATCATCTACGTCAACTCATTAGAAATTTAATGCCTCACATGTAGAGCTCACATGACTAAGCTGCCATCTTGTCAGGCTCATTAGTGCTCCTAACAGTTTAATAACTTAGAGATTTTTAGGTAAGATCAATAAACATTAGGGGGAGAACTCAGACCAGCCTGAGTTTGATACTATACTGAACATGACAGGACACTTACCTAGTAGATGGCTGTAACAAAAAAAAAAAAAAAAGACCAAGTGGTTCATTTACAACTGTGAAAAGAATGCACATTTACAGAGAAAAAGATATCCCAGAGGGTATTATTAACACAAGCAAAAAGTATGAGGTACATAGTGACAGTGTGACCTGTAAAATAATGCAGTGCAAAACAGAGTTAATGCTAACAAAAGCAGTAACAGCAGACTATTTATGGGTAAGAACAATTAGGAGTTTGGAAATTTTTTGTGTAGACTGTGGTTGATGAGCAGGCCTGCATATCTGGAGTGATTACATGATTGTCTAAGTTCTAAAATTCAGTTAACTAAGGCATTGTACTAAGAATCTCTCTAATGTCATATTGGAAGAACTCAAGGCGTCTGCATGTTTTAGCTGGTGGGGAAGCTTGTTACAAAAGCACTGCGGTGCTGAATGTTTGTCCACCAGTTGGTGATAATTCGAGAAGCATGGCACATCAGTATCTATGGATTTAGGAGGAGATAGATATTTAGGACTGAAACTAATTAGTAGCATACCTTATGATACAGAACTGAATGTGTAGTATTAAGTTCCAGATAAATGAATGTAGGCTGTAGACTGGTCAGCCCTAGTGTTAAAAGGAAATGTAGACTGGTCAGCCCTAGTGTGGAAAGGACATGTAGGTTGTAGACTGGTCAGCCCTAGTTTGGGAAGGACTTTGTACTGATGAGTCTTATGAAGTCTTTCAACAGCAAACCTGAGTAAGGAAACACTGTACCACCCAAACAGAGTGACAGAAGAGGAGTAATACTTGCAAATGCGCACATTTTGTCTGCTGCAAAGCTTGCCTTAGCCTACTGAAGCTGACCTTGTCTTTTGAAGACTTTATAATATTCTGAGTGATTGGCTAGCCACCTGGCAGTCTGAACACTAGCTGTAGGTGATGGTCACTGTTGATGTAATATCTTGTTCCCCATCTATAAAATGGGGAAAAAATGTGATGCCAATGTTGATACTCAGGAAAAAATCAGTCAGTGCAAGTTGGAAGCCCAGGTATTTAAATGTGGGAACCAGTTTCACACAATGCCATTAATAGTTTCAGAGATGTACATTGAGAGACTGAACTGTCTCAAAGTGCCTGTGACCAAAAAGCATTTTCCTGGTTTGGTTACAGTGAAGTCAGAGTCCATTAAGACAGACATTACTCAAATCTCTTTAGAGCAAATGTAACATGAAGGTGAATAGCTTATATAGCAAAGGGGAGTGTACTAAACGCAGCACTATTCAGATGTAACCACAGGAGTTTAAGCCCATCATCCTTGTTCTCCACAGCATACTCGCAGCATTTTCCTTCGACTTAGTGAGGATAGATTCTTTGCAAAGATGATGCTGGTGCTTTCAGAGGCAAGTAAGGAGAAGAAGAAAACAGAGATAACCCTTGATTGTTTATATACTCTGGCCTAACTCTCCCTGATGATCATCAACTCCATCCTTTCATTGCCAATTACATCCTACCACATGCAATGGGAGGTGAGAGCCTTCATCCTTTTAATTCTTCCCTGTTGTATGCTGAAGAGCAAGAGCCATTGGATGAAACATCATTCAGGCAACCCCAAGGAGTTTTTCTCTTACTGTAATTCTCACAGCCCATAGTAAGAAACAAGCCTGTCTGCAATGCGAGTCCTCCCCAGTAAACACACTTCCATGCATTCTCAGCCCCATCTGCAGCATGTGCTGCTTGCAAGGAAGCACATATCATTTGCCCAAGTTCTACTGAGAGGCCACAGTGACCAGCAGAGTCTAGCTGTCACTAAAGCTGTAGGCCTTGCTGCCTCCTTCCACTGGCTGGCAAGAACGCACCAGGTGCTCACATCCACTATCCCCTTTTCCCTTCTTCTGCACTTTTATCACTTAATCCCTAGTAAACTGCATCGCAGAAAATACTTTAGCCCCTTGTGCAGCAGAGGCCAATGATCACCTGTATCTGTTTTAAAGTTTTTTTCCCAGCATCCATAAAGACAGGGGAAGAATGGAAAAATCGGGGAATGTTGCTGTCATACATCAGATGATGGTGATTTTTCTCACTGTACTCATAGTAACATGCACACTGCTGAACTGAGGTCTGATGCAGGTGCCCACTGACACACACACACACACACACACACACCATATCCAGCCTAGTGCCTGCGCCAAGACTGAATGCTGCATCATGGTGTGATCTCTTGTCCCTGCTGGGTCACAGTATTGCAGCAGACCGATGCCAGGATGTTGAGGTGACACTGGACACAGAGTTTCTCCCTCCCTGGACAGATCCTTCAGCATCTGGGTCACCAGCTGATCCTGGTTTATCTGACACACTGTCAGAACCTTATCCTCCAGTATCACAAAGGTGGCTTATTTCGTGGATTAGTCTCAGTATGATGTACTGAAAAGGACTCGTCAGTTAGACAGCTGAATGAAAGGAGGGTATATTTTCGAACACTTGATTCTGTGTATGGGGGGGGGGGGGTCCAGCAGTATGCTTATCAGATTGGATGAAGGTACATAATGTTAGAGAGTGGAAATGGGTTACTGGGGTTTGCAAGGCATATATATGACCTGCCCCCTCTGAGGTGTTCAAGAGGTTGTGTGATGATAAAGTTCAACAACTGGCCCCTCTTTTGTGATCATATTTCAGTATCATACCTAACAGCATCAGCTAGATACTTTAAGAATATCACCCAGTTGTTTTCCACTGTTTCCTGAAAGCATCCTATCATTTCTTGAGCCATGCCATAGTGTTTCATGGAAGAACAGCCTGTAGAAGCTTCCCACCTTGTCCCATTCTCTACATAAAACATTGGACAATCAATTCCTTCTAGTATCTACAGTCCTGATTAAAAGGGTGAATATCACTGGAAGAAGACACCACACTTTAGAAGAGTCCCTTCTATGTCGTGCCAATTCTGATTCCACAAGTGACAAAATCTGTACTGGCCTTCTGGATTATCACTAGCTGTTGATCTGATTGCGGAGGGGATGAATGAAGGGTATTGCCATAGTTTATAAGGGATAACTACAAATAGCACACTGTAATAAGGTGTTGCACTTTCTTTCATACGCAAAAACTGTTAGGCAGATGTGCAGTTAACAGGCAGCCAGAACATGTGCAAAATAATTAAGTCTTATTCATAGTTCTAGTCTTCTCTAACCAAGTGCCTTCAGCTAAGTAATTGTCTGTTTTTGCAGCCATCCACAGATGCATTTTTCATGCCTTATTTCTCTGCATTTCTACATTTCTGCTGAATGTGACAGATTATTTTTCTTTTTGTCTAACGGTACACACAGCAGCTAATTATTAATGCCTTTGTTATTACTTTAGTTACAAGGATGCAAATGTAACAATAGATGTTCTTCGTGTTTCACTGTTGCAGTCATTACATTTGGGTTATCTGCTTGCAGTTGCCCTCATTCGGCCTGATTAACAAAGTCTTAGGTCCTACGTTGGTTGCTGTCTCTTCCGTGACTTCAGGTCATCACGGGTATAAAACATGCAGCCGATGTCATTACATCAGTCTTTCTTGCCGTGCGGTGCCCGAAGCCGAAGCACTTTGCAAGTACCGGTCAGCCTACTCCTGAAATTTTCGTTTTCTTAGTTTCAGAACCGAAGTCTTCAACTAAAAGCTAAGTACCCCGTTGGGGAAACTTTTTCTTGCTCTAAACCGATGTCAGTAAAAGTAAATAATTGCATTTCTTGTGGAAAGCAAATACCTCATAAAGATTTTCATTCGTACTGTATTTCTTGCCTAGGCCCTAACTATGATGTACCTCGCTGTTGCTTTTCTGCCTTATTTAAACCACGAACTGTCCATCGTCGGTATATTTGCGCTTCTAAATATTTTGGTGCTCGGTTTAGTTATCCTGATATGTCTTCGGTAAGCCATTCAACTACCAACATTCCAAAAAATAGCACAGATAAAGACAGAGACAGGCCGCCCGGTTCGCCGGTGCTCAGTGAGGTGTTTTCGCAGCCCTTGATACCCACTACTTCAGATTCGCAGGCCTCTACTGAGACCCATTCGGAGTCCGGTATGCCGCGAGATGCTTCAACTGTAGATCCTGCGGATGTCTGTACCTTGGATGGGTCCGGAACAGCTGTGCAGGCACCGGCTTCTGAGGGTAATTTCAGGCCTACTGACTTTAATATTAAACCGACGCCATCTTCTTCTTCAAGGCCTTAAACTCGAACCATGCCTAGAAAACTGACACCCAGACCACATGGTCAGGCCTCTATGCCTAAAAAACAAATGATCAGAATGGCTGAAGACCTTGTTACTTTAATCAGGGGAAGCCAACCTTCCCCTTCTAAGAGACCTAGGAATGAGTTTGCTTATGATATTTCTGACCAGGATTCTGAAATTTCTTTTTCCTCTGATGACCAGTATTTACCCTTATCTATCTATGAGGATTCTGATGCTGAGGACTCTATTCCCTCTGCTTCTCCCCCAGAGGATTTCTCTTTTGGTGAAACCTTGCATACTCTCAAGGAGCATTTTCATTGGGGAAAGTCAGGATTTCTCCGATTCTAAAGAGGCTTAGGGATTTCTTACTCCTGCCCCAGCACAGGCCTTTAGCTATACCTCCTGTACTGGACATTGTTGATGCCTTTTCGGAATCTAGCATGGCCCCTGACTCTCTACCTCCTGCTTCCAGAAAACCTGATAGCTATTACAGGGTCCCTGACTCTCACAAGTTCCTTTTCAAAAATCCAAATGCTGATCCAGAAACCGTTTCACAGGGACCCAAGGGCATTAAAACTACTACTTCCAAAAATTGTACCTCCACTGATAGAGACTCCAGGGCGCTGGATAGATAGGGTGAGAAGGTGTACACTTCTGCAACTTTGGCCATTAGGGCCTTGAATTGCCAGTTCCATATGTTAAAGTATCAGCAGCATATTATTGGATTGCTTAAGCAGAAAATTATGTTGACTCCTGTTTGTGCTGAAAATAAGGATTTACAGGATTTAATACATTCTGCTGAACAAGTTGGCAAACATGCATTGCAATGTGGTTTTGATTCACTAGAGGCATCTTGCAGGGCTGCGGGTCTGTATTTAGAAGGCATGCTTGGCTTAAGGAACAATCCTTGCTAGATCATGTTAAAGCGAAATTACTGGATGCTCCTTTAAATCAGGAACGCCTGTTTGGCAACAAGGCAGAAAAAGTTCTTAAAAAGATGGAGGAAAAAGTTAAATCTATGCGAACTGTTAAAGATTTTTTACAAGTACAACCTCCAAGATTTAGTAGGCATTGACCTTCTACGAATTGGTCCTTTCCTGCCTCTTCCAGTCCTTCTCAGTCCAAACTCAGATTCAGCAGAGCACCCAGGCTTCAGTCCCAGGGGACGCACAGGACAAGGCCGTGGGGAGCCTCCACTTCCAAATCTGGGAGTAATAAAACTCCCCCCTATGGTAAACTGTCTCAATGACTTCTTTGTAAAACTTCCAAACACTTCTCAACTGACTTACCCCTTTGGGGGGAAAGATTGCACTTCATGCAAAGAACTAGGGACTCATTACCCAGGACAAATGGGTCTTAAATATAGTGTCCCAAGGATCCAGATTTCACTTCCACATGTTACAAACTTCAAGCAGTTGGCCGGATCTAACTCCAAATCAGTGGGCAGAGGCCCAAAAGCAAGTACTGTCTCTTTTAAGCATGGGGCTATTCAACTGGTACCAGAAGAGGAAAAGGGACAAGGTTTCTACTCAAGATTTTTCCTGGCACCCCGAAAAGACAATTCATGGCGTCCTATCCTGGACCTGTCACCTTTTTGGTGATTCCAAAATTTAAGATGCTGACTCTTCACCAGTTGCTTCCTATGCTAAGCAAAGATGCCTGGTTGGCAACACTAGATTTAAAGGAAGCATACCTGCACATCCCAATCAGGGAATCTTGCAGAAGATACCTACGCTTCAAAGACAGCTACACGCACTATCAGTTCTCTGCACTGCCCTTTGGCTTATCTAGTGCGACCAGGGTATTCACAAAGTGCCTAGCTCCAGTCATTGCATTTTGCAGGCAAAGTAATATTCAAATATACCCATACCTGGCCGATTGTATAATTCAGGCAGAAAACCAGGACATACTTTTGAATCATCTGGCTTTTGTACAAAGGCTGCTAACTTGTCTGGGGTACACCATAAACAAAAATAAATCACACCTAGTACCCTGTCAACAAATTATATTCCTGGGAGCAAGCTTGAATACAACTTCCCAGATGGCATTCCTCACGCCAGAAAAACAAATTCACTTGACAACCTATTTCAAACAAGTGGCCACAAAAACCTTGCTATCTGCAAGGCAAATACTACAAGCCTTGGGGTTCATGGCCTCCTGCATTCTTCTAATTTCATATGCAAGACTGCATATGAGGAAACTACAATTGTATCTAAAAAGCCTATGGAGTCAACATTCTCAGGATCTAGAAGTAATGATTCCTATCATTCCTTGCCTACGCCTAATGTTCCTTTGGTGGGCAGAGGCCTGCCACCAATACAAGGGACTACCATTCACACTACCCCCTGCCACTCAAACCCTAACAACAGATGCATCAGACTATACATGGAGGGCACACCTGGCAGGGAAGTGTATTCAGGGCAATTAGAACCCAATTCAAATGCACCTTCACATCATTCATAAAGAAATGTTAGCTGTACAGAATGCTCTGACAGCCTTCAAGGACCACAAGTTTTCCAGGACAATTAATGGTAAAGACGGACAGTACCACTGTTATGTGGTACATAAACAGTCGGGTGTACACATTCTTACCCCCTCTGCAGACTAGCCATGGCATTGTGGAACACAGCCTTGAGCTACCAAGTGCATCTACAAGCTCAATTTCTGCCAGGAAAACTAAATACACTGGCAGACGGACTAAGCAGAAACCTCATGGACCCACACGTGTCGAAACTGGAACCAAGGATGTCAACATGTTGACAAGCAAAAGGGGGAGCCCAGTTATAGACCTGTTTGCCTCCCCCCAGAACTATCAATTGGAAAAATTTTGCTCAAGGACTCCCCACAGACTAGCTTGAAATTTGGATGCTCTGTCCTTCAGCTGGAAAAAACCTATCAGCTTATGCCTTTCCTCTACTGCCTCTGCTCTCCAAAGTACTACTAAAAATCAAACAAGACAAACCAAGGATGATTTTGATTGCACCATACTGGCCACGCCAACACTGGTACCCCCTCCTGCGCAGTGTGTCACTGTTGGCCCCATGTCATCTACCTCAGACTCCTACCCTGCTGTCTCAGCATGAGAACCAGATTCTACACCCTCAGCTGCTAACACTGAACCTAGCAGCCTGGCTAATTACCTAAGCTCTCCTTTACCATACCTCAGTAAACCAGTGATGGATGTCATTTTAGAGGCAAGGAGGCCTAGTACTAGAAAATCTTATGCTGAAAAATGGAAAAGATTCTGTGCTTGGAACCAGTCTCAAGGGATGAGCACAGCAGTGCCCAATTTACCTCAGATTTTACAATACTTAACTGAGATGCTTCACAAGGGCCTGTCTTTTTCCTCAATAAAAATTCACCCCTCAGCCATTTCAGCTCATTATAACACAGTACTTCCCCTCTTCTCTCATCCACTGCTCAAGCAGTTCCTCAGAGGGGCCAAAAATGTAAGACCACCCAGGAGAGCTCCAACTCCAACCTGGGACCTTACTTTGTATTGGAGAAACTCACCCTTCCTCCTTTCGAGCCAGCTGCTACTGCAGATTAAAAAAAAAAATTCCTTTCTTGGAAAGCAGCTTTCCTTTTAGCCATCACTTCAGCAGGAAGGGTATCTGAATTACAGGCCCTTATGGCAGTGGAGCCTTTCATCATCTTTTATGAGGACAGGGTGTCCCTCAGGACCAATCACTCTTTCATGCCAAAGGTGGTATCCAGTGTGGCCTTTAATCAGTCCATTCATTTGCCAACCTTCTTTCCTATTCCACAGAACAAAGGGGAACAGATACTGCACTCCTTTGATGTGCACAGATAGCTTAGATTCTACTTGGACAGGACTAAACCTCAAAGGAAATCTGAATAACTGCTGCTGGCATTTGCTGCAGGGACAGAGGAGAAGGCTAGTTCAAAGCAAACAATCTCCAAATGGATTGACCATTGCATTCATTTCTGCTATAAGCACCATGGAAAACCTATCCCACAGGGGATCAGACCCCACTCCACCACGGCTGCATCCACCTTTACAGCCTTGCTAAGAGGTGTACCTACCAAGGACATCCTAGAAGCTGCTACCTGGAGTTCTGTGCATACTTTCACCAAGCATTACCATTTGCCAATTTTCTCTAAATCCAGAGCTGACTTTGTCACTGCAGTTTTGCAGGGCCTTATAGCTGGCCCTAATGCTATCTAAATTCTTTCTCCCATCCTTAGCTTTGGGAATCTACCCAAATGTAATGACTGCAACAGTGAAACATGAAGAACATAGTACAGTTGTGTTGTCGTTGTGTCTTTCGGCTTATCCCTGTTAGGGGTCACCACAGCGGAACTCCGGTCCGCTAATGTCTGGTAGTGGATTTTTACGTGCCGAGTTACCAGCCCTGATGCACAACCTTCAACGAAGGCACGCCCATTCACGCATACCTCCACACACAAGACTCTGTAGCTGAGAATCGAATGCAACAACGTCTTGCTGTGAGGTGACAAAACGCTACCGCAGCACCACTACTGCGGGTAACATAGTACAGTTGTGTACACTTACCATAAATGTTGATGTTCGAGTGTATTCACTGTTGCAGTCCTGGTTACCCTCCCTCCAGCCCCCTGACTTCTTTTGGCTATATCTCTTCTCTCCCTTTCAATGCTTTACAGCTTTTTGGTGTATTTTCTTTTTTGTTGGAGGTATAACCTTATATATTTATAGATTTAATTGCTTCCCATTAGGGGGGCACCTGACATCTGGGGCAAGAAAAACTGATGTAATGATGTCGGATGCATGTTTTATACCCCTGACGACCTGATGTCACGGAAGAAGAGACAGCAACTGACGTAGGACCCAAGACTTTGTTAATCAGGCCAACTGAGGGCAACTGCAAGCAGATAACCCAAATGTAATGACTGCAACAGTGAAAGAACATCTACATTTATGATGTGTACACAACTGTACTTTACTTGAAGGTAGAGCAAGTCAACATTACTCACCTACACTAAGTGATTATTAATAGTACACAAAAAATAATTTAATTCCTTATTATTACGTTGTTTTTAAATTTTATGTCTAACTGAAATAAATGTTCATTTGTTGAGTTCTTCCACTGTCGGTTGAAAAGGACTCTTTAGTTAGCATCTAGTTATTAATCCTTCCTTATTTAATGCATAAAGTGCTGTATGCTGTTTGGACAATGTTTGCTCATTTCTATTTATTTTTGAAATCATTAGTATGGCTAAGAGAATCCTTTTCTTATTATTGTTAATTAGTAGTGGTATTTTATAAAGAATGTTGATAGTGTTTACAAAGCTTTTTAGTTTTATCCCTCAGAGAGTACCCTGTGTGTTCCTCAGCAAGGCCGGCCTTTGGTCAACTGTTGCCTTAGGCAAAAGGGCTCCACAGTGCCCCCCACACCACCTGGTGCCCCTATCCTGGTCTACCTACGCCATGCAGATTACTGGAAAAGTATCCCTGCTAGAGCAGCACCCTAGGTGGCCACCTAGTTGGCCTATGCTTAAGGCCAGCTATGTTCCTGAGGCTCACAATCGCAGTAATCACTTGGTCATGTTGGAAGTTTCTCCTTTCTTTAATGTTGTATTTCCATGGAATTAATTTACTTCAGCTTGGTGGGGGAATGCAGAGGGAAAAGAAGGGATTTGCCATCAACAAAACATGTAGTTGAACGTGTTCTGTTAGATTACATGTAATGGATGGCTTTATAGACGTCAACAACAAGGATTTTGAGCTTGGATGCATGAAGTGCAGTCATAACAAGTGGGTTGTCCTGTCGCGCAGGCAGCCCTTCAGCTCCAAACTGGCCAAGACAACACTGGTATCCACTACTGAGAGCATGTCTCGGGAACAATATGTGGATAATTTGAGTGCTGATGTGATGTTAGCATAGAACCACTACAAGTATCCACATCAAACTAAAAACCTGCACTGCATCGCATGAAATACATCACACAACAGCTAATCAGAACTTTCCCAAGAGTTAAAAACATTATTCTTCTTGAAACCAGACAGACCTTCATCAAGGGAACTATGCTGGAAAAGAAAATGGAAAAGGTCATCTGGAGACGGAAGAAAGAAAAGATGTATGTGTCAAATAATATGCTCCCTAACATTCTGGAGTATCTGGCGAACTTTCATGCAACAGCAGCCCTGTCCTACATCCATCATGAACATATGCATTCAGCAGCTCCAGCAGAATACACTTTTTTCACCCCTTTTTTCGCACCTTTCTCAGGGTTGTTCCAGAGAGAATCAAGAATGTAAAACCTCCAAACCAACCACCACACCATAAACGAAAAGTTGACACTATCACCCTTTGAACCAGCAGCAACAGCAGACCTACAACACCTGTCATGGGAAAACTGCTCCACTGGCAATTAACTACCAAGGGGGAAGGAGGGTTTCAGAACTACAATGGCAGTGCAACCAGCAACCCTTCTTTCCACCAAGAGATGGAAAACGAGTGACTAATCCTACACTTATGCATTTGGTGGTAGTATCCAGAGTGTCTTTCTTTAAACCAGGCCATCCTACTACCTACCTTCTTTCCCAACCCACAAAACAGAGGGAAAGAATACTGTATACCTTGATGTACATAGACAGCTACTACTTGGACAGAACAAAAAAAATAAAATAGCAGAAAGAACTTTTTTTTGTAGCCTATGCAACAGGGAAGAAAGAAAAAAAGCAACAGACAATCACCAAATGGATGAAATGATATACGATTGCGATTCTGTTTCACTACCTTCCATGGAAACCAATTCCACAGAACATAATCATTCTACAAAAGGACATAGTACAGTTTTGTACCTACCATAAATGTAGATGTCGAGCTCTGGATAATCTCTGCAGTCAATTACCCTCCCTCCCTCTCTTCCCTCTGTGGTAATTTTAGGTTCTAATAGCTAGCTATCTGGGGCAAGAAAGACTGAGGAAAATGGCGTCGGCTGATGCTTTTTATACCAAGACCAACAGAGATGACGTCGGTGGAGGGCGACATCCGACTGAAGGGCTGCCACAGCGACAAGGACACACTTGTTATGACTGCAGATGCTATCCAGTTCGGACATCTACATTTATGGTAGGTACAAAACTGTACTTTATGTTTTCTCCTACCAGACACTCATTCAGATTGTACAATCTGTTACTTTCTGAATAATATTTTGCAAGCAAGACCAATGGGACTGGTTACTTTTTGTGCTCATATTCGTTCAGTAATTAAAGTTTTCACCATCCAGATTTCATTACGGTGACGAAATGTCTTATTATTTCTGCTGTATTCTAGGAGATTCTTTGTGCTAAAATGACTCTAACTGCCTCTGGCTTTGGCAATAATAGTATTACATCTGTGGAACTGAAGGTAACTCATAGCTGATCAGAGGTATAGTGTGTACCGATAAATGAGTACTGGTTGCATCACGTTAATTTAAAATAATGCATGATTTATATAGTATTGTGTGACGGCAGGCATGCAAACTTATTCCTAATGGAACTGTTTGATCCCTTTAGTATCATCCTCCCTGGTAATATCCGACCACAAAGCTGTCACTTTCAAAGTCAACATCTCCCCCAACCCTCCTCTAGATAGGATCATACAACAAAACCTCTCCAAAGCTGGTTACAGCCTCCTGAGTGATGGTAAAAACAGCTTCACAACCCCCTCCCCCTCTGTAGGAAATGACACCAATATCCAAAACTACACCAAGGCACTATACGAGCCTTTATATAGATGCATGGAATCAGGAATACCCGACAGGACAAAATCAGTCTCCTCAAGGAAGAGTAAACCTATCTGGTAGACATTTGCAGTAAATAAACTCTACACTGCTAATATGAATGGCACGTCAGTCATACCTCATTTCATGTGCAACTTTTAACGCCAGTCAGTATAGCCACACCCACTCCTGCCCAGAACTGAAGTTGGGCCAGTACACTGGACTATCGCCGTGATTACATCAAGTAGACTAAGTAAAATAGATTATTGAGTAATTACAGGATGTTCATTTTCAAGTGATATTGCAGTTTAGTCTGTCCACTTTGGCAGTGTCAGACGTGCTCCTTCTGAAGAGGGACGTGATTATGAGTTCATAGATGTATACTAGGCTAATGACTAAAAGGGTCCTAACATTAACACCTGTGTGGTGTGGAATCTCAAACCTCTAGCAGAGTACACACAGCTTGCATTCTTGAACACTTTCTGAAAAATAAAATTAAAAAGCATAACATAAAAATAAATCTTTGCGAACAATAAAATTACTAAAACTATACAAATAGCAATGTTATCAATAAGAAGTATTCTTTGCAGTGATAATAGTGGATTCAGTCTTTCCATAAATACCATAATATATTATAATGTTCACAAACCCCAAATTGTATTTTTTTCTAAACTTTGAGAAACAAATTCTCATGTCTTGGAACCTGTGCAACCTAGACATATATTGTTAGAACATTTTAGTTAACCAGACATAAGCTTTCATATGAAAACAAGAAATTCCTCTGTAATTGCATGTTTGTCGAGATATTTACAGAAATATGAAAACATGTGTTTAATTGTGTAATTAACAATTTAAATAACACTGAATATCTCTCAAGATGTGCAACTTGCAGTGCAAGTACCATAGATAGTTTTATTCAGCTACATCTAAGGTTTATCCTGATGTCATACAACAATTTGTAAGTCACTTTTTTTTTTTTTTTTTTTTTTTGAAGTATAAAGTACATATGGAAATGTTAGATAACATTAATAATTGCCTGCAGTCATCACCTGAAGACATTAAGGCCAAGTTGCTGGATGGTCCTTTGGATAATAAAACTCTCATTGGGACTGCTGATGATGTGTTTAAGTCTCTTCAGGAAAAGCTTTTCAGGATCTTAAAAATATTTTTTTGCCCCGTCACTAAGTTCCAGAGGAACTGTCCTACTAGGTCTGCTTTTGTTCGCAGGCAGTATCATCGGGCCACTAAAGGCAGGAAGGGTGATAGAAGAGCTCATCCTGCCAAGTCTCAGGCTGCTGTGGTTCAAAAGCCTCAATTATCTGACAAGCCTGCTTCTCCTTTTCCTCTTGCCCCACCCCCACCCCTCGACCGTGTTCCCTTGTCTCTTTGGCTCTCCCTCTGTCTTCCAAACTGGCATCTAATCACCTCAGATTCTTGGGTTCTGTCTATAATCCGTCAGGGTTACGTCATGGTCTGGGAGTCTCCCCCTTCCTTTTTCAGAGATTCCCCACTCCCATCTCGAAGAACTTCATTTCTCAGAGGTCCTTTTTCTCCCTGGTGGATCAGGGAACTAGTCAACCTGTCTCTCCTTCACAAGTAGGAAAGGGATTTTAATGTAGGATGTTCCTGGTCCCTCAAAAGGAGTGCACTTGGAGACCTTTTATGGATCTCTCCTCGCTCAACACCCTTCTCAAAGTTTCTTCTTTTTTGGTGGCTACTCTTCAAACTGTTTCCTGTGGTACTACCTCGGGCTTTTCTGATGTCATTGGATCAGAAGGATGCTTACCTTCATATTCCTATTCACCCTCTTTTCAGGAAGTTTTTAAGTGCTCTGTTTCATCCTCTCATTTTCATTTCTCTACTTTTCCCTTCTGCCTCTCTGCTGTCACAAGGGTGCTCACTAAATATCTAGCTCCTATGATCGCTATTTGCAGTCTCCGAGGCATTCATATTTTTTCCTTATCTAGACAACCTGTTGCTTCAGGCACCTTCTCCCAGTTTCTTGTTACAGTATCTGGAGTTCACTATATCTGCCCTTCAAAGTCTGGGGTTTACTATCAACTTTCATAAGTATGTCCTGACTCTGTCAGGATCATGTGTATCTGGGTTGCAGGATTCAGACAGTGACAGTGTTGCGCTCTCTTCCACCTTCAAAAGTTCTGTCCTTGACAGCTTTCTTTCATTCTCTCCTTCCTCTGCCTGCAATTCCAACCATAGAGTTTCTTCAAGGCTTGGGATTCATGGCCTCTTTTATTCCATTGCTTCCTCTTGCCAGACTACATATGCAAAAGCTTCAGTTGTAACGCACGTCATTTTGGCTTCAGCATTGCCACCCTCTGCATTTCAGTATGCCTCTCTTTCCTTGTCTAAAGTGGGAATTCAAGTGGTGGATTCAGGTGCTTACCTTCAACCCAGACCTGCCCTTTCACCCTCCGGTTCCTTCTCAAGAACTGTTCAGCAACATTTCAGACATAGAGTATGAAGTTTCCTGTGGTCACCTGAAATTTCAAGGTCTCTAGCCGCCCACCAGAAGTCAGACCATATCAAAGAGATAAGAGTTCTGGTTCTGGCCCTTCAGGATTTTCGCCCAGTGCTCTCTCCAGTTGTCTGAAGATTTATATGGACAATATCACAGTAATGTGGTATGTCAACAAGCAGGGGCCACCGAGTCTTACCTTCTCTACAGGCTGGCACTTCAGGCCTGGGCTTTGGCTATCAGTTAACTCCTCAGGTGGTGTATATTCCTTTAGACCACAATCAGCTAACACTCTTTGAGCAGGTCCAAAACTCAGGCTCATGAATGAATGCTTCATAGAGATGTGTTTCCGACATAGTCCATCGGTGGGGTATTCCTCAGGTAGATCTTTTTGCCTCCCCTCTGTACAGGCAGCTGTCTCTTTTCTGTTCAAGTGCCATCCCATCTGGTGTGGAAGATAGATGCCCTTTCTTTCCTTGGAAGGTGATGTTTTTCTATGCCTTCGTTCCCCTTCCACTTCTTCCAAGAGCTCTGCAGAAGAATCGGCTGGACTTGCCAAAAATCTTGGCTAGTGACGCCCTTTTGGCCAAGACAGCACTGGTTTCCCTTCTTAATGCATCTGGCCAGGGGCATTCACCATAAGTTACGTCACCAGTTGGACTTCTTCACACAGGACAAGGGGTCACTCATCCATCTTCACTTGTCCAGTCTTCAACTAATGCTGTGGGTGATAGGGTTTTGATCCCTTTTAGGCACCTGTTTCTGAAGACATGCTCAGGGTTTTACAGGATGCAAGAAAACCTACAACCAGAAAGTCTTATTTGTCCAAATGGAAACGATTTTCTGTCTGGTGCCATGGTCTTAACTGGAACTCTTTTTCAGTTGGGAGGGTGCCTCTGGTCCTCTCCTATTTGTGTGAGTTGCTGCAGTCTAGCTTGGCTTATCATTCTGTAAAGGCCCATCTGTCAGCTGTCTCTCCCTGTCTTCCCTTTAATCCACCTTTGGCTTCTCACTTTGAAGTGCATTTCTTAAAGGTGTTCTGCATCTTAGGCCCTGAAGGAAGCCTATCCCTCCTTCTTGGGACCTTCATTTTTGTTTTAGAAAGATTGACACAGGCTCCCTTTGAGCCTTCAGGCTTAGCTTCTCTGCAACATTGTGCCTGGAAGACTGTCTTATTGCTGTTATTTCTGCTTGGAGGCTTTCTGAGCTTCAGGCCCTTATGGCTATCCCTCCTTTTGTAGTTTTTCACAGGGACAGAGTGGCCCTTCATACTAATTCTTCATTTATGCTCAAGGTTGTTAATGAGTTGTCTCTGAAAAAGGCATTACACCTCCCTTCCTTCTCATTTTCTTGTATGCCTCAACAATTTTCACCAAGCTCAAGGCCACTCAGAAGAGCAAACTTGATCAGTGTTCAGTAAAATAGCCAAATTCACTTCCATTAAAGCTTACACTTCTCATCACTGCATTCCCATTAAGAACCTTAACTGACTATAGCTACCCCTGTCTCCCTCTCTCTCTCTAAACTAAAAGTAGTACACAAGTACATAATGCCTTGCCCTAGGCTGTTTGCTACAGTGGCACACCCCAGCTGGCAGTTCCTTTCTAATGATAAATATCTCATCATGGTTAAAATGTCCAGCAGCATAGCTGGAGATGCTCTGTATTCCAGTCATTTTTCCAAGGTCTGGAACTTCATCCCACTCCCTGTTAGTCACTGAAAATCCCCATATCAATTTCTCCATGCCTGTGTTATACTCCAGTATAAGATTACCAACTAGTACTACCACAATAAAAAGTGCTGTACTTAAAAAGTCTGTTGAAACACCTCAGTACTAAAACTGTAGCATTGTTTAAACACTCCTACAGTATACTACTCCTAATATGTATTAATTGTACTTAGGAGCCTTTCTATATAACAGTATCTTACTATTTCACACAAATGTATGTCTTTTGAGTTACTGTTATGTAGATATAATGTCCGAGTATTTGCATAGAAAGTGAAAATGTCTCCATAGAATGTATTGGTCTTTAACTTTGTGTATGGAGCTTTTTTGCTTGGCCTCCACTGAAAAATGGGCATCATGCTCAGCTGGACTTTCCCAGTAAACAAAACAAAACAAAATAAATAAAATTAAAATAAATAAAAAAAACTTCCTAATACATTGTGCACTATATCCAGGTCTAGAAAATATATCTATTGTAATCTGTACCTCTCTCAAAAAGTAACTCCTAACACTACAAGCTCAAGTAACTGTCATTGTTTACCCAAAGGGTAGAGAGTCGAGTAAGTGTTTGGGATAGTAAATAATAGGCAATTATTCAATTATAGCAGAAGATTTCCATTTATTATATTATTCCTAACACTGTCACATCCAAGCAATTTACCTCTTCAAAATAAATCCATCCATCCAACCATCCAACTATAAATCAAAACTACAATTTTTCAAACAAATTATTCTATTCACTTTAATTTCTCCAAGTCTTTTGAGTTCCTAATACCATGACGGGAATGAATCCCATTCCTAAGTCAAAGTATGATTAAAGTTCATGAAATTAGTATTGTTTCAATCTTTGTTAGCCAAAGGTGCTCTTTGCAGCACCCGCAATGTGCCCAGAATTGACGACTCCTGCAATTTATACAGTGTTACGTGTATAGATAACATATCTAAATACGACTGTAAATTATTTTTTCATGAGACCCATTGCTCCTACTCCTGTTGGAACTGTTTGGGTAGCCTTCTTCTACATTGCCTTTGTTTCTGCCTGCAAATCCTGGTATTTTATGACTGTCTCTCTGAGTGTGTAAGACACTGGGTGTAGCAATTTCAGTGATCAATGCTACTTATGTCTTCTTTTCATGGACTGCTATGTGTGGTTTTCTCACATCTAGTTTTTGAACTGTTAATAGTGAGTGATACCATGTGATATAAACATTTTCTATAATGCTTTGTGGCTCATGTTTACAATGCTTCTCAGCTACTTCTATTTTATAATGTTTGCACAATCCCCAGTGCAACAGTCTTGCCACATTATTGTCCCTTTCAGTATACAAGATATGTGCAATTAGTGTATCATACCCAGCAACAAGATATGCAATTGATGTTCATCGTGTTTCACTTTTGCAGTCATTACTCTTGGGTTATCCTGCTGGCAGGCTACCCTCAGTCGGTCAGAATTCCAAAGTCTAGGTCCGGCATCAGTTGCTGTCGCCTCTTCCCTGACATCAGTGCATCAGGGGTATAAAAGATGCAGCTGACGCCTTTTTCTTCAGTCTTTCTTGCCGCGCGGTGCCCGAAGCAAAAGCAGTTCGCAAGTGTATGTCGGCCAACTCCTGAGATTTTCAAATCCGAATTTCAGAACCGATGTCTTCATTAAAGCTAAGTACCCCGTTGGGGAAACTTTTTTCTTGCTCCAGACCGATGTCAGAAAAAGTTAACAATTGTATTTTTTGTGGGAAGCAAATACCTCATAAGGATTTTCACTCTTACTGTAGTCATTGCCTAGGCCCTGATCACAACGTTGCTAGCTGTCGGTTTTGTGCTAGATTTAACCAACGCACTATTAAGCATCGGTTCGATTTTGCATTTCATTACTTTGGCCGAAGGTTTAATTATATAATGCCATCAGAATAGCCGACAACCGGAGTTTACAAAAAACGCAAGGACAAGGAAAAGGATAGACATCCGAGATCCAAAACCGACGATGAGGCCTCTGCTAGGCCAGTCGCAGGTTCGCCAGTTCTCAGTGAGGTGCTTTCGCAGCCCCTGGCGCCCGCTACCTCAGAGCCACAGGCCGCTTCCGACTCCCACATGGAGCCGACTGGGCCTCTGGATACTCAAGGTATTGGACACTCGGAAATCATTCCCTCAGATGGGTCCAGAGCCGCTGAGCAGGCATCTGCTTCTGAGGGTGTCTTCAGACCTACACAACTATATATTAAACCATCATCAGCTTCAAAGACAAAGACTAAAGCAGCTCTAAAGACAAAGAAACAAGTACAGCATTCTCCTACTCAGACTTCCATGCCTAAAAAACAGATGCTCAAAATGGCCGAAGACCAAATTACTTTGATCAGGGGTTCCCATCCCCCTCCTGATAAGAGGCCTAGGCAAGAGACAGAGTATGATTCTTCTGATCAGGTTTCCATTTCCTCTGATTCCTCTTCTGAACATGATTATTCCATGCTTCCCTATGAGGACTCTGATGCTGAAGAATCCATTCCTTCAGCCCCTCCTCCTGAGGATTATTCTTTTGGGAAAACCCTGCATACCATGAGGGAGCATTTCCACTGGGAGAGCCAAGATTATTCTGAATCTAAGAAAAGGCTCAGAGACTTTCTGCTATTCCTCAGCACAGACCCCTTGCTATTCCACCTGTTCTAGACATTGTAGATTATGTATTTTCAGAGTACGGCCTGTCCCCTGACTCATTACCCCCTGCACCTGCTAAGCCAGACAGATACTACAGGGTCCTGGATTCTCATAAATTCCTATATAAAAACCCCGCTGCTGACCCAGAAACTATATCTCCGGGTCCCAAAGGGGTTAAAGCTTCCACTGCAAAAAACCCTGTCCCCTCTGATAGGGATTCTAGGGCTCTAGACAGATGGGGGAAAACGTTTACACTTCTGCTACTTTGACTGTAAGGGCTTTAAATTGTCAGTTCCATATGCTTAAATATCAGCAATATTTAATGTCACTGCTTAAACAGAAATTCTTGACAAATACTGAATGTTCAGAGAACAAGGAAATGTTATTAGAAGGCATGCTTGGTTAAAGGAACAGAATCTGCCTGATCATGTTAAAGCAAAATTATTAGATGCTCCATTACAGCATGATACTTTGTTTGGTACTAAAGCAGAAGAGGTGTTGAAAAAAATGGAGGATAAAGCAAAATCCATGCAGACAGTCAAGGATTTCTTACAGGTACAGCCACCCAGGTTTAGCAGGAACTGGCCTTCTAAAAATTGGTCCTTTCCAGTGTCAGGCAGATACAGGCATCCCAGAGGCAGATCTCAGCCCCAAGGCTCATGCAGGCCTAAACAATGGGGTGCTCCTACCTCCAAAAGCAGAGAAGACAAATCACAACCTTACAGGAAACGGTCCCAATGACTTTCCTCTACCAGATCCAAGCACATTTCTTTTGGCAGCCCCTTAGGGGGAAAACTAGCACTTTTTTCATCAAATTGGCAAATGGTTACCCAAGACAAATGGGTCCTGAACATAGTGTCCCAAGGCTACAGGTTCCATTTTCACACCCTACCAAGGTCAAAAGGTATGTCAGACCTGCCACTCAATCAATGGGCAGAAGCACAAAAACAAATTACAACCCTCATGGACATGAGGGCCATTCAGCAAGTACCACAACAAGAGCAGGGGCAAGGATTTTACTCCAGGCTTTTCCTAGTGCCCAGAAAGGGCAAAACCTGGAGACCAATACTGGACCTGTCTATACTAAATACGTTTCTGAAAGTTCCAAAATTCAAGATGTTGACTCTACAGCAGCTACTGCCCATGCTGGGCAAGAAGGCTTGGCTCATAACTTTGGACCTAAAAGAGGCATACCTGCATGTCCCAATCATTCAATCTTGCAGAAGATACCTCAGATTCATAGCTGGCTCAATGCATTACCAATTCTCTGCACTGCCCTTTGGCTTATCTACTGCGCCCAGGGTCTTCACAAAATGCCTGGCACCAGTAATTGCGTTTTGCAGACAAAGAGGAATTCAAATATATCCCTACCTGGACGACTGCCTAATTCAAGCAGAGAGCAAAGACATTCATCTAGAGCATCTGGCATTTGTAAAAAGATTACTAATTGGCCTAGGGTACACAGTAAATGAAAAGAAATCAAAACTAGTGTCCTCTCAAGAGATAATATTCCTGGGTGCAAGCTTAAATACAACTGCCCAGATGGCTTCTCACACCAGACAAACAAAAGCAACTGACTTCTTACTTCATGAAATTGGCAACAAAAAAACACTTATCTGCAAGGAAAATCCTGCAGGCCTTGGGTTTCATGGCATCCTGCATTCTACTAATTCCGTATGCCAGACTGCATATGAGGAAACTACAATGGTATCTAAAAAGTGTTTGGACTCAGCATTGCCACAGCCTGGAGACAGTAATTGCACTCATTCCCTGCCTGCAACAGGAGTTTCAATGGTGGGCAGAGGCCTGTCGCCACAAGGGTCTGCCATTCAGTTTACCCACAGCCAGCCAGACACTGACAATGGATGCATCAGATTATGCCTGGGGGGGCCCATATGGCAGGCAAATGTATTCAGGGCACATGGCCTGCAAACCAGATACATCTTCACATCAATCAGAAAGAGATGCTAGCTGTTCAAAATGCCCTGACAGCTTTCAAGGACCTGCTTCATCCAGGACAGCTACTGATAAAGACAGACAATACTACGGTCATGTGGTACATAAACAAGCAGGGAGGTACACATTCCTACCCCCTCTGCAGACAAGCAATGGCCTTATGGGACACAGCATTGACTTTTCAAGTTCATCTGCAAGCACAATTCCTGCCAGGAAAAACAAATACTCTGGCAGACGAACTAAGCAGAAACCTCATGGATCCCCACGAATGGAAACTGGATCCAGAAGTCTTCAGCATGATAACAAGGAAATGGGGATGCCCAGACATAGATCTATTTGCCTCCCCTCACAACTGCCAATTGCAGAGATTTTGCACAAGGATTTATCACAAGCAAGCATGGAAAGTGGACGCCCTATCCTTCAGCTGGAAAAATCTGACAGTATATGCCTTTCCTCCATTGCCTCTCCTTCCCAGGGTACTCCTAAAAGTCAGACAAGAGAAGCCAAAAATGATACTGATTGCACCAGACTGGCCACGCCAGCACTGGTACCTAATCCTAAAGAGCTTGTCTCAAGGTCCAGCATGGATATTGCCTCGTATTTCTCACTTGCTGACCCAACAAAACAACCGGATTCTGCACAGCCAACTCGGGACCTTAAATCTGGCAGCATGGCGGATAATGTAGCCATTCAGAACACTCCTCTTTCAAAAGCTGTTATGGACGTTATCTTGGTGGCCAGGAGGCCCAGTACCAGAAAATCTTATGCAGAAAACTGGAAGAGATTCTGTGCTTGGAACCAGGAACAAGGCATTGACACGTGTGTACCAAATATCCCTCAGATTTTACAATACCTAACTGAGATGCTGAACAAAGGCCTTTCTTTCTCATCAATTAAGATTCATGCCTCTGCCATTTCAACCCATTACAATACGGAACCACCTATTTTTTCTCATCCTTTTAATAAGGCAGTACCTCAGAGGGGCCAAAAACATTAGGCCTCCAAGGAGAGCACCAATTCCGGCCTGGGACCTCAATTATGTTTTGGAAAAACTCACACTGCCTCCTTTCGAGCCAGCATCAAGAGCGGATATAAAATTCTTATCCTGGAAAACTGCTCTGCTCCTAGCAATAACCTCTGCAAGACGAGTCTCGGAGTTACAAGCACTCATGGCTGTGGAACCTCATTTTTCACCCAGACAGGGTTTCTCTGAGGACAAACCCAACATTTATGCCTAAGGTGGTGTCCAGTGTGGCCCTCAACCAAACCATTCACTTGCCTACCTTTTATCCAAATCCACAGAACAAGGGTAAGAAAATTCTGCATTCTTTGGACATACACAGGCAGCTACGCTTCTACTTGGACAGAACTAAAGCTTTCAGAAAGACTGAGCAACGTTTAGTGTCATATGCTGCAGGATCACAAGGGAAGGCTATCTCAAAACAGACTATTTCAAAATGGATAGGCCATTGCATCCGTTTCTGCTATTTTCAACATGGCAAATCAGTGCCTAAGGGCATTAGGCCTCATTCCAGCAGAGCAGCAGCCACTTCAGCAGCCTTCCTCAGAGGAGTACCAACCAAAGATATCTTAGAGGCTGCAACTTGGAGTTCAGTGCACACCTTCACAAAGCACTACCACTTACCTCTTTACTCTAAGTCCAGAGCAGGCTTTGCCACTGCAGTTCTGCAGGGCCTCATAGCCTTTCCTAATCCTATTTAGCCCAGCCACCCTTCCTCAGCTTTGGGATTTAACCCAAGAGTAATGACTGCAACAGTGAAACACGATGAACATAGTACAGTTGTGTACCTACCATAAATGTAGATGTTAGAGTGTATTCACTGTTGCAGTCCAGGTTACCCTCCCACCATACCCCTTTTTCTTTGCTGGGACTTATCTGCACTTTTCTATCCTATATAACCTATGTGGTGTATTTGCTTGTAGATGAAGGAAATGTTACTTTGTGCATGCATATTTTTTCAGCCTACCAATTTGGGGGCACCTGACATCTGGGGCAAGAAAAACTGAAGAAAATGGCGTCGGCTGCATCTTTTATACCCCTGGCGCACTGACGTCAGGGAAGAGGCGACAGCAACCGACGCTGGACCTAGACTTTGGAATTCTGGCCGACTGAGGGTAGCCTGCCAGCAGGATAACCCAAGAGTAATGACTGCAACAGTGAATACACTCGAACATCTACATTTATGGTAGGTACACAACTGTACTTTTCCAATTCTGTTTTACAAAACCTGCATTTGCCTGTTTCTCGGACATGTTCAGTGGGCTTTGTAAACCAATGTGTACGTAGTCCACTGTCCTGGTCCGCCAGCATTATTAACATTTCATTTCATCTACTGGTTCAAATTCACCTCTTCTTAACCATTCCTGTGTTAGATACTGAACGACATGAGGTTGTTCCAGGAGTTTTCTGTACTTGCAACTATATTTATGCATTTTCCACATAAAGGTCCTCTACATGTGTAACACCACCTATACATAAGAAAATCAAGTCAGCCGTATATCTGTGTTATTCAAAAACCCTGATGTTTAAAAACTTCAGTGCTGTACACACATTCAGTTTCAAGCAAACTGATCTCTAAATTAACATAAGACTAACTAGAAAACCTCCAGAGCTGTGTCCTTGACCTGATGATAAATAATATAATTTAACCAGAAAAAAAATTAAAAAATAAACACACAAAACTCAAAACAGCTCAATAGCATAACTAGAAATGGAAGCATTGTATAGAAATATTTTAATGCTCTCACTCCATCTGTATGTCTAATACTAGAATAAGCCTTTGTTCATCCGGAATTGAGCATTACATGTTCAGGTTCGCAAATTTGACCTCTTTACTTGCATGACAATTCTGAGGAGTCACTAATATAGGATTACAGAATAATAACTTTATTATTAAAAAGATGATCATTAATAACATATCCCACATTTCACATATGCTATCACAACCTGCTGCAGTTGGTCTGCCTTGTGGGGTGTGGATATTTGGTAAACATTTTGGTAACATCCTACTATTAGAAGCAATCTTAGTGCTATGTCTTTGGTAGAACATTAACCAAGACAAACTCCTTTGTCCAGTAATTGTGTAAAGTGTGTTAAACTAACATTCACAACATCATAACCAACAAGCCTGTAGGTAGTTACGTCATCTAAATGTTGCATGCACATATTAAAATACTAACCGTTTCTCATAATTACAGTATTCATCCCTTTGTCTGCTGGATAAATGATAATGCTTTAATCCTTACCAAGGTCCTGCAACGCATTATATTAATGCTTAGATAAATTGTAAATTACATTATTTCTATTTCTCGTAAGAGATTGACATAATAATTCAATATCCACTGCATTCATCATGGAAAAACATTTACTAGTATCATTACTAAAGGGAGGTATACAATTGCTTCTGGTCATTTTAACAGACCTTGCACATTCACCATAAAGTCGTCATTAACAGAAAATCATGAGAAAAAAAATTCAAGAGTACTAGAATCCATTTTAGAAGAATCGTCCTCATTAAGACCAGAGTTATTACTTATTAGTCCATTAATTCATAAAATGCAGTTTCCTGCATAATGGATAAAACCATTGGAATAAACTTCAGTCCCAGATATAAAACATCAAAACTATGATCCATAAAAGAGCTGTCTGAAATTATTACAACTATGTTGTCATTTAGCTTATTTACCAGACGTACTTGAGGTACAGAAATAGTCTCATTCATTGCTGAAAGCAAATGTCTACTGTTTCCTTAATTGCCAGTAACATTTTGTGCATAGCTAATAGAATAATTAGCTGATGAATTATATCCTCACTTTTTGCCCTAAAGGAATAAAACTTACCACCATAAGGAGACCTCACAATGTGTCCACTGAGTAGTAAACTCTGCATGATCATTGCATCTTCCTTAGAGTTGAAAGTGCACTGGACTGGAAGAACTGCTTCCTGTCTCATCTGTAGCTCCTGTAGCATAGGAGTCAGATGATCTAAAATGTAAGTGGCCCCAAAGCATACTATTCTGTTGCTTATTGTTGCATTTCCATAGAAATGCTGCATCACATTTAGCATCTTTAAAATCTCTTTCAGGTTTGCTCTTTTTGCATTGTATGATGTGGATGTCAATTTAATTTTCATTCACCTCATTTGAAATTTGCTTTAGAACACCAACCAACAACTGCTTCTTAAATTCTTCTTATGTTCAGCTGATATTATCCTCAAACTGAGCCTTAGTGCTACTGCAGGTTGTGGATCCCCAGTGATCCTGCGTTTGACTAAATGGGTAATTCAGGAGTGTATTAATAAATATTTAAATGTGGAATGAATACATTATAACCAAGCTTTGTCACAGGATTCTTCCTTTCATGGATGGTCTGTATGTTTAAAACCTTAAAGAAGCGAAGAGAGAATTTCAAAATAAAAGGGAACTTAGGAGAATAAGAGATGTAACGCAGCAGACAACACTGAAAATGTTCCTCAACTGAATGAGTCTTTGCTTTTCTTGCACCACTGATAGCACTAATAAAAGTAGCCACAGTAAGGAATTCTAACTTCATACAAATGCTCACTAGTCCTGCAAAGCCAGATTAATAACTGTTTTAAATGTATATATGACAAGAGGATAAGTTACTTTCATCCACAGACAGTCCCCCCACCCAACAGTTATACCCAAGTACACCTCAGACATCTGATTGTAATAAAATAATTACCACGGTCATACACTTCAAATTTCTTTCACACACAGGCACAGTAAATGCAGTAAAGTATTCCAGCTTAACATCACACAAATGCACTCTAGCCCTGCAGAGCCAAAGAAATGGCTGTTTAAAATTAGTAGATGACAGTAAGGTAAGGTACAAGCAGCACCAGTAGGGATATTTTGTCAACAAAGGTCACATGGAAAAAGTATTTTAATGGCGAATGTCAGTGGCAGCTGGTGGCTTCAAATCAAAGGGGGGCTGCAGGAGACAGCTGAATGGGTGTGGTCAATGGGAAGGGATGTGGCCAACTAGAAAGGGGTGGAGCTGTACTTAAAACTACAACAACTGGAACTTTAATTAAATACACTGCCCTGGGTGCCAAACAGTCATTACGTGAGTCCAATCAAGACAAAATGAAGTGTAGAAGAAAAAATATTTCAATGAATTAGCTACATGACAGCTTGCTTAATATATAGATGGAAGCAAAAAGGTTGTGAGGCATGAAAAAATAAATTACTTTTTAAATACATTACTGGAATGCCAGTCCAAATCAAGTATAAGAAAAAAACAAGCAGCACTAAACTCAATCCACTTCTCCTTGCACTGCAGTTCTAATTATAATTTATATTCAGCGTTATAAAAGTACCAAGTAACATGCTGAAAGTAGCAATCTCTGTGATGCCCCCACTTGTAAAAACACTTCTTATCCAAAAAGGACCTGCTGCCTGACGACTATCTACTTGTTTCATGGGGAAAACATGATCTAAGTAAAAAATTAACAGCAAACAGGAAACAAGCTCAAGATAAATTGCTTAAAGGATTACTGTACAGGTTATGGACCACACATGATAGGTTGGCATTCTGTTTAGTTTACGGGTAAAGCCTGCAAAGGTGACAGCAAGTCTCAAACAAATGTAATGAGCTTATGAAAATACTGTAATCCTGTCCTTTATTACAAATATTGTCATATGCATTTCAATACCTAAGGCTTATACGTTATCTAGTTATGTAAATATTCTCTGCATGGCAACAACAAAAAGGCTTTCAATGTTGGTAGTTCTTTAACAGTATGCTCATTAAAGCTTACTTGCATCTTACAATCTCGGACAAGCTTACCTGATGGTCATTAAAGCATTGCTACTTAAACACAGAGCAACAGGGCAATGCAACAGCTTGCATTTTATGAATAATAAGAAGCATAAATCAACAGTATAAAATATGACAGAAAACCAGAACATTCGGCAAAATCAAGGACAGATGAAAAGCCACTGTAGTACTTGTGTCTACCTTGGATGGGGGAATACTCTGCACACTTACACTGCATAGCTGCTCTTTGCCTTGCTTGGACACATCCAGAGTCACTACCTGGGGGAGTGGGGTGCAACAAGTATGTCACAATTTGAAATGTCTCTGGCCGACTGTGATGACTCTTGACATATTTGTCATACCTCTCAACCTCAGAGCAAGCAATCTAGACAAAGCCATACATAGAAGTGGGACAAAGGTCCAAAAATGAGGACAATTTTTAAATATTGCTCTTATAAACTTAGAATGATAATAGAGGAGTAGTAGTAAGTCTTTCATTAGTATGAATTTTCTGAAGGGTATGAAATCTAAAACTCTGTCATTATTTTCTAACTTTAATCTTTAATGATTTGCCACTAACTTGCCAGAAAACCACAATTATATGAAAATCTGACCAAAAATGTGATGCAGAAATATAAAATAGCCACACAATACAGTTGGAACCTGTCAAAGAAGGGACTTTTTAATATTAGTACTGTTAACTTGAGCAGCTGACAAAATAGAGAATCTACATGCATTTCTGAAATAAAAGTAATCTATAACACTGATCATTACAGTTATTTATTAATTGTATACCCTCCAAGTTTTCTTCCAAAATTGCCATTTTGCGAAGGGATTATTATGGGAAGAGCAACATTTTGAGCCAAAATCAGAGGCAGTTGAGAGGTTTGGATATGCCTAATTCTATAAAGCAATTTATTTGCATGTACCTCTCAACCTCTTAACACAGGAAATCTGGAGAAGGCCAAATATATTGGGGGAATGTACAAACAGCACTAAAAATTGCTCTTGTATAAAGTTAGTTAATAGAATAACATGTCTTGCTTTAGCAAGCATTTTTCTGAAGGCTATCAAGTCTGAAATTCAATGTCTGTCATTATTTAGTGACTTCATTGCTAAATGATTTGCCAGAAAACCACAAATTTTATGAAGAACAAACCAAAAATAAGAAGCAAAAATCTATTCATTTTGTGAAAATCTGGACACTTGAGAGGTACAATTCAGCCTGGATTATCTTTGAGTTTGCCACCCTTCCCCCCCCCCCTCACAAAATCATGGTTGAATGGAGCCTCCCTCTTGCAACCATTCCAGTGCCCCATTACTTAGCTGTTTCGCCCCATTTACCATAAACACTGTAATGTGCATACTGCTTTACTTCTAAAATGATTTGGATTTCATTTGAAAGTTTTATTTTGCATTTTGCAGCACAAACACAGACATCTGCTAAGCAAAGCAGTACGGTCTCACAATAAAAACAGACTTTTTAGCATTAAAACTTCTCTGCCCTTGAAACTTACATTCATTGAAACATCATTGAAACCCACATTCAAAGAAAATACATTTTGCCAGTGGCAGATAAAGATGAACTTTAGGCTGGTTTCAAATCATAGGCCCCTTGCACACGAAACATACATGTGTTCTTTGATGCACTTTCTTGATTGTATTAAATTATATTCCTTGTAAAATACATTACAGTTGTTAGATGGCAGTTTAAATGTATTGCTTTGAACATTTTTCCAGTAAACAATGAAACAAAATGCATAATAATGAATAATGACAAAACTGCCCAGTTCAGAACATTTCCATAATAAAGGTCTACTCAAACTTCTACAATCCACCAGTACCAGTAAATATGCACAGTCTCTGAAGAAGTAAAAGTCATCCAAATAATTCCACATTAAATAGATCTGTAACTAATGAAGAGGCTGCTGCTAGCAAACAACTTTATATTTCATTGTTTCATCTACAAATAAAGTGCCTGTTGCCCTTGAGGAATAAATTGCCTATGCTACATTAAAAAAAAAATGATAAGTAATCTTGCAATAGGGAATGGATGGCAAACTGATAACAGGTTCATAGTTACTAGGTATCTTCACCAAAAAGGACTACAGCGTCCACCCCCTTTACAACACAGTACAGTATCAACAATGTATCTCTGTACTGTGGAAGTAGAACACATAGCCATCTGCATCAAAAGCAAGTACACTACCTGCTTGTGCTATCAACAATGCAAGCAGACTCACCATAAGCAGCACTAAACCTTTCTTCCCCTGCAGCTCTCAGCTCCTTCTAAAATCTGCTTGACACTCAGCTGTATCTCTCTTTGGAGCACAAGAAATCTGGAAAAAGCCAACATTTATTGAGGGGGGACAAAAGCCCCAAAACCAGGGACACATTTTAAACATTGCTTGTATAATCCTGGAAAGTTGCTAGAATAAAATGCTGTGTTACTACCATGCATTTCACTGCCAAGTCTTGAACCCAGGACCCTATGAAAAACAGTCACAGCAACATACCAGTATGGCACATCAGCTGTTTTGTAAAAGACAGAAAAATTAAAACTTAAATGGCTACCATTTAGTGAATTCAGTTCTCACCATAGCTGTCAACCTCTTAGCACAAAAAACCTGGACGAAGCCCAATAATGAAGGACTATAGTCCCAAAAATAGGGACAAATTTCAAATATTCATCTTATAAACTTAGAAAATTGCTAGAATAAAAGGTTTTGTGTTACAATGTACTTTCTGAAGAATATAAAGTCTGAAATGCAAATGCCTGTCATTTAATTTTATTTAACATTTGTTAGCCAGGAAAGTCTGATTTGGAACAAAAGCAAATTTTCAGCAGAGGCCCAGTGAGAAATACTCCAGACACGTCTTTGGAACATGGGAGGACACCAGAGCACCCAGAGAAAACCCACACAAACACAGAAAGGACATGCAGACTCCACACAGAAAACACCCTAGCCAAGAATCAAACCAGAGAACCTGTAGCTGTGAGGCAACAATGCTACCACTGCACCATCAACTATTTAATGAATTAAAAATCCAACAACCAAACCACAGATTTTATGAGGAACAGAAAACAAAGATGAGGCAATGTTTTCATAAATGGTGGTGGTTAGAGAATTTAGGCTCTTTCTACCTGCACCCAAGGTACAGGATTCAAGCCTGAGGTATTCTCTAACCACCACCAGGTGTCCTGAGTTCTCTCTGGCCACCAGTATATATCTAGGACATTTTACACACACACACAAAATTGTGTCTACTTCCATTTATAAGTATGGTGGATCTCTTAGGCTTTTATTTAGCTTGCTTGTTGCTTGCCCATATATGGCAGTATTTGTTTACACAAGTGCAAATCATGACAGTTAACTGTTATGTATGAGTCTAGTTTTGTCAGACTGTATCGTTCCTGCACATGTACATGCCTTCAAAAACTACAGTCAACAAAATGATGCAAGTTAAAAAAGTGTGAATAACAAAACTTGGAGTCACTAAGAAACAGTTACAAGAACATATCATTCACCAGTATATACTACCAGTAATATATATGTGTGAGTGAGAAGAAACCTTTCTGTGCAGTATCTGCCCCATTAAATCCACTAATCGAATACAATATCTGCTGATATGTGAAGCTAAGGTGCATTCTTAAATCAAAACAGCAGTATGTGCATTGAAAAATTATCCGTCGACATAGCAAGATAAAAAAAAAAAAAAAAGGAAAGACAGAATATCCATTTAGGCCACACGTAAAATCCTGGCTTCACACACTACCTGAATTGTTGACCCGGGCTTCTGCCACAGAATGAATAGTTACCGCTCCTCAGATTCTGCTTCTGCCACAGTAAACTGAAGCTCCACAGAGGATCCTTGATGTAAAAGGAATTAAGCTCATCAGAGGATCTTTGTTGTAAAATGAATTGATGTTCATCGTGTTTCACTGTTGCAGTCCTTACAAAATGGGTTATCCAGGTCCCTGTAGACCACAGTCGGCCAGAATACCAAAGTCCTTGATATGACGTCGGCTGCCTTCGGTTTAGGCCTGATGTCAGGTACAAAAGAAGGCAGCCAATGCCATTTCCTCAGTCTTTCTTGCAGCGGAGCCCGAAGCAGAAGCATTTTGCACGAGTGCCGGTCGGCTGAGTACCTTCTTTTTGTATTCTGACTGCTTAGTTGAAGACATCCTCAGATAAGTACCCCATTGGGGACCCTCTTTTCTTGCTTTAACGAATGTCAGAGAAAGTTAATAACTGTCTTGCCTGTGGAAAACAGATTCCACGCCGTGATTTTCACTCCTATTGTATTACTTGTTTGGGCCTTGAGCACGACATCCCTAATTGTGTTCTTTGTGCTTCTTTCAACCTGCGTACCATATGCTGTAGAGCTAGGATCTTGTTCAAGCATTTCGGAGTTTAGACTAAGTTCGTCGGTATGGCGTCTTCTGGTCTCCCGACTTCAGATGTTCCTAAGAAGTGCAAGAATAAGGACCATGACAGGCTTAGGGTCAAATTAGCCGATGACGTCCCTGTTAAGTTGGTTGTCGGCCCAGCAGTAGTCAGTGAGTCGCTTTCTTTGCCCTTGCAGTCCACGGAGGTTCAGCAGCAGGCATCTGTGGAGACTTTTTCTGAGTCCTCCATACCGCAGGCTTCCACTTCTTCTGACTCTCTGCCATTCGCCACCTCTGATAGATCCAGAGCCGCTAAGCAGGCGCCGGCTTCTGAGGCCTCTTTTCTCTGCCCGGTGACCAGATCCAGACCGACGACCTTGATTCAGACTTATGCGGTGGCTAGGCCTCCTGAGTCCCTCCAGCTTTCTAGCAGGCCATCCAGCCAAAAATCTACTCCAAAACAGGCGCCGGCCTCCCCTCAAATGCCTCAGGCTCAGATGGTTAAAATGGCTAGTGATCTCTTGACCCTTATCAAGGGCTCTCAGCCACCTCCTCCTAAAAGGATTAGGGAATTGTCCCCAGAAGCTTTCTCTGCCTCAGACTCTGAGGTTTCCAGCAACTCTGCTGATGAAGAGAGAAACTCTCCACTTTTTTATGGTTTTGAGGATTCTGATGCAGAAGACTCCGTCCCTTCTGCCTCCCCTCCAGAAGATTTTTCTTTTGGAGATACTCTGAATACTCTTAGGGAGCATTTCAAATGGGAAAGTCAGGACTACCCTCAGTCTAAGAAACGGATTAGGGAATTCTTGAGATTTGCCACAGCATAAGCTTTTAGCTATCCCTCCGGTTTTGCAAGTTGATGTATTCATGGAGAATTATTTGACTCCTAATTCTGTTCCTCCTGCTCCCAGAAAGCCTGACAGGTATTATAGAGTTGAATAAAATGTAAAAATAAAAAATCCCACCAATCACTCGTAGTTCCACAAAAACAATAGGAAAAACTATTTTATTGATTGTAGACTTAGCGCTCTCTCCCTGTTACCTCAGGGCTTCATCAGAGTAATGTTACAAAACACTAGAAGAAATTAAATAATGACAAAAAAAATCACGATTAAAAACCATTGGCTAACTAGTTAATTATATCTTAAAAATACATGGTAACACTATTAAGTAATACTATTGTATATAATACTTAAATAAAATTAAATTTTGTTATAAAATGCTTAAGTTATAAACAGCTCATATAGATAAACTGTATTTGCTTAGCTCTTAACTTTAACACTGAACTTAATGAAATTGAATCATTAATGCATGGATAATACCAAGGCATTCATTCTAAGTTGCCACTCCATCTCCAGCTTTGGTGGCTATTAAGGCGAGAATTGCTGGTGTTCCTTCCCTGATGGAGAGTAAGGACATGCATGATTTATTGAATTCTGCCACTGTTGTCACTAAACATTCTCTACATTGTGGTTTCGACACTTTGGAGGCATCTTGCAAGGCACCAGCCACTGGTTCTGTCGTTAGAAGACATGCTTGGCTCAGGGACCTGCTCCTTTCTGAACCTGTCAAATCTAAATTACTGGATGTGCCTTTGCACAAGGACAATCTTTTTGGTGGCAAAGCAGAAGAGGTGCTGAAAAAGTTGGAGGATAAGGCCAAATCTATGCAAACTGTTAAGGACTTTCTGCAAGTTCAGTCTTCTCGTTTTAATAGACATTATCCTTCTAAGAATTGGACTTTTCCTGATCCTAGTAAACACAGTCACACTAGGCCTAGGGGTTGCAGGTCTTCTAGGGGATCGACTTCCACCCCTCAAAAGGCTAAACACTGGCAGGCTTCCTCTTCATAATCAGGGAGTTCTAAGCAAACTTCCCAAAGCAAGCATTCCCAATGACTCTATCCTTCCCCTGCCTGCCTCTGCGGGCCCATGGTTTCCTTTGGGGGGAAGGTTAGCCATTTTTGTAAATGTCTGGTTCACCATCACAGACGACAAATGGGTGCTTAAAATAGTATCTTAGGGCTACTATTTCTCCTTTCACACTTTCCCTGTCCACCAAGGATACCCAGATATCCCCCAAATCAAAGGCCAGAAGCAGAGAAACAAGTTTCTTCTTTACTAAACCTGGGAGCAATAGAGCCAGTTCCTGCACTTCAGCAAGGCCCGGGTTTCTACTCAAGATTTTTCCTGGTCCCCAAAAAAGGGGGCACCTGGTTTCCCTATTCTAGATTTGTCCATTCTAAACACTGTTCTGGAAGCAGCTACATGGACTTCTGTCCACACTTTCACTAAACATTACAATTTGCCCTTGTCTTCTAATTCCAGGGCTGATTTTGTCACTGCAGTGTTGCAGGGCATCCTTACCAACCGTTAAACAGTGGGTGCTCCTCCTCCCTTTTGTTTTTTTTTTTCCTGGGATTTGGGAATCAACCCATTTTGAAAGAACTGCAACAGTGAAACATGAACATAGTACAGTTGTGTACACTTACCATAAATGTAGATGTTCGAGTGTATTCACTGTTGCAGTCCTGGTTTCCCCCCCTTCCATCCCCCCTTTTTTCCTAGGACACAGACTGGATTTTATTTTCCTGGTCTAACCTTTTTTGGGGGGCTCCTGACAGTTAAGACAAGAAAAACTGAGGAAATGGCATTGGCTGCCTTCTTTTGTACCTGACGTCAGGCCTAAACCGAAGGCAGCCGACATCATATACCAAGGATTTTGGTATTCTGACCCACTGTGGGCTACTGGGAGCCAGATAACCCATTTTGTAAGGACTTCAACAGTGAATACACTCGAACATCTACATTTATGGTAAGTGTACACAACTGTACTTTTCCACTCCTCGGACACATCCTCTGCTTCTGCCACAGTAAACTGAAGCTTCTTGGAGGATCCTTGATGTTGGCACCAGAATGTGCATCATGCACGCTGCCAGTTCCTGTTTCCTAGTGCCAGAATCACACACAAACTGCAGACCTTGCAGTCCGATCCCCTTCAGTCTATGCAGTTGTAACCACATAGACTTCTGGGTTTTCTTTTTTTTTTTTTAAACAGCTTTATTGAGAGAAATATTGCCAAAACTAGAGATATGTACATTTTTCAAAATGAGTGACATAAAATGAGAAAATTAAACAGATTTTAAACTATATACAATGACATTCTCCACAACAATCAAATATTAATAAACAAGTGCATTAACATAAGAAGATTATAAAAGAATTTGCATTACTTGTTCAATAAATCATATACTTTTTTCCACATATTAGATGAATTAGTATTCCTAGAAGATCTTGCAGTTTTGGTCAAAATTTCTAAGTTACAGACTTCAAGAAGTAAATTTTTGAATTCAGTTATTGAGGGTGAAGTATGAGACTTCCAATTTCTTGTAATGATTTTTCTGGCAATGGATAGAATTGACCAAATCAGAGGATGATTAGATTCTCTGATACAGTTAGGAACAGGTGTGTTAAATATAACTAGTGATTTAGAAAGATAAAAAATATCTGTAAACATAGCTTGTAAAAAGGAATTAACATCTGTCCAAAATATATTTAATTGTATATAATCAAACATCATGTGTGCCCAGTCTGCATTAACAACTTTGTTACCTCTCCAACAATTGGTATCTTTTTTTATTAAATTTACGTAAAGAAAATGGGGTAATAAAAGACCTATGCAAATACCTCCATGTAAAAATTTTCTGATTAAGTGATGAAGTGGTTACACTTGCTTACTGTAAGATATTTATTTTATCAGAGTCAGTAAGGGGATAATTATTAAAGTAAAATAGTTCCAATAACTTTCTGAAGGGTCATCTAAATCAAATTTGATTGCTTTATATAAACGAGATAAAATATTTTTAGATATAGAATAATGCTGTAAAGCTATTATCATAAATTGAAATAATTTAGGTATTGTATTTTTGTTAAAGACAGAATCAATTTTGTTTAGAACATATTTCCTAGCTTCCTGTAAATCTAACCAAGAGAAAGAATCATATTCATATTGATTTTTTAATATGTTTGTAGTTTTCAGGTCATTCTTAGTCATCAATTGAAACCAAAATATTAGGTTTTTCTGTTGAAAAGAAAGCATTATTATAATCAGATGAAAAGATGACACCTTGTGTGAAAGCTATAGGGAAAATAATATATATCCACTCTTTATAAATATTGAATTTATAAATATAATTTCTAAAGGATTTCAGGAGAAAAATTATATAATTGGAGTTCAATTTTTGAGATGAGTAAGATGAGAAATATTCTTTTAGAACCCAAATAAAGGAGTTACTTAGTATAATTAACTTCTGAAGTTTGTTATTATTTATAGAATTACTAATCAAGATTTCTAGGGTATTTTTCCATTGGTGGTGCTGTGGTAGCGTTGTCGCCTCACAGTAAGACGCAGTCTGGTTCGACTCTCAGCTAGAGCGTCTTCTGCTTGGAGACGTGCGTGAATGGACGTACCTTCGTTGAAGGTTGTGTGTCAGGGCTGGCAACTCGGCATGTAAAAATCAACTGCCAATCATTAGCGGACCGGAGTTCCGCTGTGGCGACCCCTAACCAGGAAAAGCCAAAAGACACAACAACAAAACAGGGTATTTTTCCAGTTTGCCATATAAGTATTATCTATAAGTTGGTAAATAGTTTTGGCCATTGAGGAAACAGAATATGTTTCCAAATTAGGCATTGCTATACCACCTTTTTCCCAGTTTTTCATATGATTAGATAGAGCTATCCTGGGTTTAATTGGGGACCATAAAATTTTGTGCATCAAGGAATTACATTTTTAAATAATCTGATTAGGAGGAGATAATGAGATGGATTGTATAATATGTAAAATTTTAGGTAATAAAAACATCTTTACTATTAAAAGTTTTTCATCCATGGAGAAACTAATTTTATTCCATTTTTAATAAGATTTTCTATTGCCAATAAACTCTTATTATAGTTTATTTTAATGATATCTTTTTTGTAATTATAATACCTAAATAAAGTAGTTCATCAGATTTTGCCAGATATTTACTATAAGCTTCTTGTATTTCAATTTTTTATGACCAATTAATAAGATTTGAGTTTTATCATCGTTGAATAATAAACCAGATTTCTTTTGAAAAAGTTCAATATTACTAAAGAGAGCATGAATAGATGAATCTTTATCACCAAGAGTAATAAGAATGTCATCTGTGAACATTTGTATTTTGGAAGATGTTTTGGAATTTAATTTAAAATCCTTGAATATTTTCATTATCTCTTATCAAATTGGCCCATGGTTCCATAATAAGTGTAAATAATAAGGGAGATAAGGGGCAACCCTGCTTTGTTCCTTTAATAATAGGGATATTTTGGGAAATATTAATACCTGTTTTAATATATGATTGGCTATCCTGATATAATTGAGTAATTAAATTTATAAAGCTCTTTGAAAAGTTTAATTCTTCCAATAATATAAATAAATAGTTCCAATTAAAATCAAACGCACAATTTATATCTAAACTAATTAGTGTTAGATTATTATTTAAATATTTGACTGAGTCTATTAGAGTTAATGTTCTTTTAATGTTATCATAAATATTTCTATTAATTATGAATCCCATTTGGTCATTTTCAACTAAGATTGGTACAGTTTGTTTTAGTCTGTCTGCAAATATTGACATAAGCATTTTATAATCAATATTTAGCAAAGAAGTAGGTCTATAGGATGAACACTTAACTGGATCTTTGTTAGGTTTAAGAATAGGAGATATAAAAGTATACTTCCAAGAGGGGGGAATTAACTTATCATTTTGGGATAAATTATATACTTTATGAAGTAATTTTATAGCATCAGTTGGTAAAAGTTTATTCATTTCTGGGATGATTCCATCATTTCCTGGGGCTTTATTTAATTTTAAATTTTTAATCTGGGTTTGAATGTCTTTAAAGGAAATGGGTTTAATTATAGAATTAGCTTGTTCATTTGTTAGTCTTTTTTTTAGTAAATCTATTAATACATTTTTTAATTTCTTGATTAGAATCTCTTATTTTTGATTGTTGATTAATATTAATAAAACATTCTCTGAATTCAGCTAGAATGTTTTGTATGTCTGAAGCCATATTTTTCTTTCTAGGGGAAATTTTTCATTTATATGATTCATTTTATTTAATTCAATTTATGTAATCTTTTGGTTTTGTTAGCTAATAAATTTAATGATTTGGGATTTGTGGAAAATTTTAAAAATGTATAGATGTTAAGTTGTCAATCTTGCCTTCATTCTTGCTGGATGGGTTTGGAGCCGATCCTTGGCTCCGACTCTGCCTATACTAAAGCTCGAGAGCTATTTCTACCGGCTCGAGGCTACCCTATATCCCACAATGCTAGGCGCTAACTACCCAGATCTCGTTTGCCGCTTCAGCTACGAGGTGCGTTTCTTACCGGTTCTGCAGGTTGGATTTAATAATTCTTTAGTTTTCTCTATTTTAATCAATTTTTCAGATAGTTTTTTGTTGGCAACCATCCCGTTAGCTTCCCTTCTTAGCTTAACTTCCTTCCGGTCCTCTTTAATCCCTTAATTCCTAACCCCTTGTTTGGTTAAAAGGTTAGGCCTTTGGGCCCATTCCCCTTTTCTTTAAATTGTCAGGTTAAATTGTTGTGTGACTGACTTAGATTGTGTTAAGGGGTGTCTGTGTGTGTGTGTGTATTTTTGTCCTTTATTAGGATGTCTAAAGACACCAGGGCCTCAGGCTTCAAGATGTGTGACTCGTGCTGTCAGAAAATGTCGCTGACAGACGGTCACACTTCTTGTGTTTATTGCCTGGGCCCTCTGCACCTGCAGGACTCTTGTTCTGTCTGTCATGCGTTCAGTCCAAGAGTCTTGCAGGAACGCAGAAATAACTTAGAGAGTTTCTGGACCTGCCCCAGCCCAGACATCTGCCCATCCCCCTATTTTTGAAGTGCCAGATGATTTCCATGAATCCAGCTTAGCCCCTGACACCCTCCCTCCTGCTCCCAGTAAACCTGACAGCTACTACAAAGTACCGAATTCTCACAAATACCTGTACAGAAATCCTGTTGCAGACCCAGAGATCATTACACAGAGACCTAAAGGAGCTAAGACTAGTTCTGCCAAGAATCTTCTTCCTTCTGACAAGGACTCGAGCTCTGGACAGATGGGGTAAAAAAGTATACACCTCTGCAACCTTAACTATCAGAGCACTCAGTTGTCAGTTCCATATGTTAAAATATCAACAACACACTTTGGAAATATTAAAACAGAAGATTGCTACCTTTCCTGACTGTGCCAGTTCAGAAGAGTCAGCAGATTTACTGTACTCTGCTTGTCAAGTGGCTAAACACTCATTACAATGTGAATATGACATCCTAGAGGCCTCTAGCAGGGCAGCAGTGACAGGATCTCTTATTAGGAGACAAAAATGGCTGAAGGAACAACATCTCCCTGGTCATGTCAAGTCTAAACTTATTGATCCACCCCCAGATAAGGAGCGCTTGTTTGGGGAAAAAGCAGAAGAGGTGCTTAAAAAGATGGAAGTCCAAGCAAAATCTATGGAAACAGTAAAATATTTCTTTCTGGTTCGTCCTCCCAGGTTCAGCAGGAACTTTTCCTCTAAGCACTGGGCCTTCCCTGCATCTTACAGACAGGGCCAAGGTAAGCCCCGCAGGGACAGACCATCCAGGCCCCTATCCCAGGGCCAGCAGAGAAGCAAACAATGGACCACTTCTGTCTCTAAGGCAGGGAGTTCTAAGCCAACCATCTATGGTAAACACTCACAATGACTCCCCCTCCCCCCTCTGCCCTCCCTTCACTCATCAAAAACTAGGAGGAAGGCTCTCACTCTTCAAAGACAGTTGGCTTTCTGTAACAAAGGACCAATGGGTCTTAAAGATAATTTTTCAGGGATACAAATTCTCTTTCAGTGAACTCCCAATTCCAAGAGGGTACCCAGACTTGCTTCCAAATCATTGGGCAGAGGCATTGAAACAGGTCCAAGTTCTCATATCCCAGGGGGCAGGTTGCCCCCTCAGATCAAACAGGCAAAGGCTTTTATTCCAGACTATTCCTTGTTCCCAGAAAAGAGTATTCCTTGTTCCCAGAAAAGAGGGCACTTGGCGTCACATCCTGAATCTGTCCATTCTGAACACCTCTCTGGTGGTCCCCAGATTCAAAATGCTAACCTTGCATCATCTGCTGCCTATGCTAACAAAAAATGCCTGGCTAGTGACCCTAGACCCAAAAGATGCCTACCTCCACATCCCCCTCAGGGAATCGTGCAAGAAATTCCTTTGCTTCAGAGCAGCTTCACAACACTTTCAGTTCTCTCCGCTACCCTTTGGCTTATCTACTGCAATCAGAGTATTCACCAAATGCTTGGCCCCGGCCATAGCATTCTGCAGACAGAGAAGTATACAGATTTACCCTTACCTGGATGACTGCCTCATTCAGGCAGAGTGCAAAGAAAAGCTGCTCCAGGACCTTCTCTTTGTCAAATCATTCCAGACTTCCCTAGGGTTCATCATCAACGAGAAGAAATCAAAGCAAAACCCCACCAGGAAGATAATTTTCTTGGGAGCTGTGCTAGACACACCATCCCAAATGGCCTTCCTGTCCCCAGAAAAGCAGAGCTTCCTGCCTCTCTATTTTACCCAGCTGGCTTCCAGAAGTCACCTCACCACGAGGAAGTTCCTCCAAGCCCTGGGATACATGGCATCTTGCATCCTTCTCATTCCTCCAGCCAGGCTTCACATGAGAAAACTTCAGTGGTATCTAAAGAATGTTTGGTGCCAGCGCACTCAGTCCCTAGAGACCCCTTTCCCTCTGATCCCATGTGTAAGGACAGAGTTTCTCTGGTGGGCAGAGGCCTGTGCCAGGAACAAGGGTCTTCCCTTCCTCCTCCGCCCTACCAGCCAGATCATCACCACCATTGCCTCAGACATTGCTTGGGGTGCTCTCCTAGCAGGCAGGTGCACCCAAGGTCTTTGGGATGCCCAGCAACTTCACTTGCACATCAGTCAGAAGTAAGTGATAGCACTACAAAAGGCTCTGACATCTTTCAAACCCCATCTCATACCAGGGGTTCTCCTTATAAAAACAGACACCACCACAGTAATGTGGTATATCAACAAACGGGGGGGGGGGGACCCAATCAAAACCAAGTAAACTCCTGCCTGGCTCTTTGGCCCTGAGAGATGGAGCTCTATGACCCATGAAACTTGGATATGATTAGCAGCTCCATCACTGAAGTAGCCAGGTAAGACAGGGAAGAAGTGACAGGGCACAGCCAGCTCACCTATCTTAGGGGGCAGGGTTTTCATGCACTTGGGGGCAAATGGGGTAATGTGATGTCTCTGTTGGAAGACCAGAGAGAGACCATCACTTATGCTGCAGTGGGAAGAGCAGGCCTGCTTGGAAAGAATGCCCATTGCAGAAGTGTTGAGACTTTCTACATGGACAACCCATTGCCTGTCTCTTTATTGGGTACCCACAAGGTTATGAATTGGGCGGAAAATGGGAAGAACATCAAACCACCCAGATAGCTGCCTGGATTTCTGACTTCTCTGGAAATTGCTTCACTATTGTATATTGTCAAAACTATGAAATCTACAGTCATGGTCTTCAGAAACAAGACGAGGCTCTCTTCCTACACATCAAGTCTCATTACTCTTGACCCAGATCAATAGCCACTTCCAGTAGTCACACAAAGATACCTGGAACTAATGCTTCACTGAACATTATTTTCCAACACCATACTCCGCAAGTCCTGTCACACTTAGGGTAGTGGTAAAATAGCTCACCTTCTTGCTAAGGATGCAAACGGGGGGGCATTGCTGTCAGTATGCTTTTACATACACTTAAATATTCCCTCCCCATCATTGCTGTGTACGCGTCACAGAACCTACACATACTATAAAATACAGAAAGCAAAATTTTCAGGTTCATCCACATCAGCCCCTCACTATGAGCACCCATCACTTGATGATGATGATGATGATGATGACGAAATAGAATTGGCTTCCTGTGGAAGAAAGAGCTACCTTCCTTCTTGACACCTTAACATAAAAACTATTACCTCCCTCAAAAAAATTTCCTGCAATTCAAAAACACTTCATATACACTCAGAATTAGGGACTTCCAGGCAGGCTGCACATTGAGTAGTAGCTTAATTTCAACCAGAGTGAAAACAGAAATTCAGAAGAGAAAGCGTGCAAACTAATTTTTTGGGGTAAATTTCAGTAATTGGCTGGTAAGTGCACTGCCTGGATGCCAGCAAAAAAGAAATTCAGTGAACGTGAAAGAGAATCAACCACAGAAGGTGAAGAGAAAACACTGACTGGGAAGAATTCTGCAGCTCTTAAGCAAAAAGCAATGCAAGCTCCAACTTTGGTGCAAGACATGACTTCAGGTAACCTAGAGGAAAAAGAAAGTTAAAATAAGACAAATGTACTCAGAGCTAATTAAACAAAACACTGATGGAGTATAGCAACTTAAATAACCAAAAGGTGGATAAAATGCAATAAACAGGTATTCAGACGAGGTGACTGAATACGAGACTGCTCAAGAAGAAATGTTTTAAAAAAAAATAAGAATTTGAGGACAGAGCACACAGGGAAAACATGAAATGTTCTGCTGTTCCAGAGAAGCTGGAAGGAAGAGACTGTATTAATTTCATGAAAGCACAAACAACTGGACTAGTATTCCGCAGCAGAAGTTATTAATTTAAAGGGCAAATTGTGTGTATGCTCCAAACCTGGCCAGAAAGAAAGACCTAGACCTTTAATAGTAAAGGTGCAATCCTACCAGCCGAAGGAGTTGATCTGACAAAACTGTGGCAGAAGGACAAAGTACTAAAAGTGGTGGACAGTTGAGTGTTTGTGGAAAATGACTACTCACAGTACAACAGGTAGAGGAGGAGTACGTTTATTCCACTAATCAGAGAATGTTGAGAAGCAGGCATGAGATTCAAATTGTTGTATCCAGCTATCTACAGCATATTCTTTCTTGGAGGGACAAAATCATTTTTGATGCAGAACATGCTAAGGAGGAAATAAAAAAGTTTGTCTGACAAAAAGTGAGCTGTGAAACAGGAGATTCTACTTCTTGCTGTTATGGTAATAAAGACCACAGAGAGACTGTGCCAATGAAACCTTTTCCAGTGTTTCAACAGAAAATGCTTGAGAGACAGAAAAAAAGCACAAGCATTGACCAGAAGAACTGAGAGTACATTGGAAAGGAAACAGAAACTGGATTTGGGAGATGGAGATAAACAGCAATAAAACCAGCAGCTCAGAAATTGACAAATTAAATGTTGGACTATAAAGCATTACTTGTATTTGTGAAACATGACAGAACAACAACACATGGAAATATTGGACTTTTGGGGACTCTAAAGCTCTACTTCATGTCATTAATGTTTGGAGGAACACTTAGGAGAAGGGAAGAGGAAGGAGAGAATTAAAACAACTGTAATATTTCTATAGTGCATGACATCTGCATGCTACAAAGTAAAGTTTTCTCATTTATTTTCAGGTGTAATGGGGATATTAAACAGGTGGCTGTATGTTTTCTTTTTCTCTTTTTTAAACTACTTTTTCCTTTCTCCTTGTTCAGTTTTAAGAGATGTAGGCACTGCAGTGTGAGAAGAAAAGTCTGTGCAAAAGAGTATGATACAAGAAAAAATTATGTGCTTTTTCTCATTCTTGCGTAGGGGAATGACTAGTTTAAGGCTCTTGGCTTTATTGCTTTATCTACTAACAAGTTTTTAGAGAAAGCAAATAAATAAATAACATTGTATATAATAAAATGCTCCTCTAGCAAATAAATAAATACTTGTAGTAGCCACCCTCTATCTGCTTCTCATGTCTCCATGGAGGCAATCTGATAGATTTCTTTCAGTGGCAAGACGATAATGTTTTCTGAAAGCATTCAAGTGTTTTCTCATTCTGGGACAGCATTAAAGATAATACAGAACAGACAGCACTTAATGGAAGTACAAGCTGTACCATTCATCATAGCATGGATAACCTTTATTTTAGATTAACCCAAGTCTGAGTGTGGCTGTTAGTTTGGGACAGTAGTTCCTGTTAGGAAGGTAAAACTTCAATATTTGAAGATGTACATAGTTCTGTTTATTAATATTCCATCAATAGGTTTTTGGGGTGTATTTGTTTTTTTTTTTGTTTCTTTGTTTGAGAGCTGTCAGTAAGACAAAAAGTTTTGTAAGATGTGACATAAGCTCAAATGGATATGACAAGAAACAACTGTATAAAATCACCTGCCAAACATTGGTGTGTGCATGTAACACAAAAGCTAGAACTAGATACTTATCAAAAAATGTTACAAATAAAAGGTGGGAATAATAGCTTGTTAACATAATGACCTTTTGATATTATCTTTAAATGTTAATGGTCTCACAGATATATACAAAAACGACAGAGTAGTGAGCTACATTAAAAAATATGGAATGCTACATGAGACACATTTGGAAAGAGCTGAACATCTGATTTGGCAAAGAATAGTTTTCAGGACGGTTATTCAGCCGAATACCTGAGACAAAGGAAAAGAGGATTACTTATATGAATTGTAAGAGGAGCTTCAATAGTGATGGAAGAGGATAAAAAAATAATAGTATGCATGTAGTACTAAGGGGTTACTGGCAAGGGAGGATAATTATACTGGCATTTATTTATATTCCATAAAACTGCTGTAATGGAGCTTAAGAAAATTCTGTGAGAATTATTCCGTTTTCAGCAGGGAATATTACTTGTAGGCGGGGACTGAAGTTTGATTTGCAGCAAGGAAGATGTGTCTGGGGGGCCCAGGAGGGAAATATAACAATGGAGGGAAGATTTGTGAAGAAATTTATGAAAATATTTGGCACGGAAGATGTGAATTCAGTAGTAGGAGGAAGAAGGCAAGAGTCAAGTGGGATAAGCTTATTCTTCGTCAAACAAGGCAGTTTGGAATTACCTGATTTGGAGGGGTATTTCAGAGTTGCATAGTTGAGGCTTCTATACATAGCACAAACAGTAATGTATAATTCAGAGTGGAAAGGGATGACAAAACAGGGGAGAAGCTCAAGAAACAAGGAGAGACTGGGATTATGGATGCAGATCCTAAAGGAGTATAACAATAACCATGTAGAATATTATATTTATAAAGAAGCAGAAGGTATTCTAAGAACTAAGCCAGTATGGGAATGGAGATAAAGGGCATTCTGACATTAGAGATGACTGCAATTATTAATACAAACAATAGGCAAAAGGGGGCTGGAATTTATTGGAGAAAACTGGAAAAGGAACCAATGTATTGGGAGCAAATAATTAGAAAGGGGAAGGTAATAGAATGGGAGGAGGCCAAGAATTTATTTTGATTGCAGGCTGGAGATTGCCTTCCCTATCAAAGATTGATATCGGAGTATAGGCAAAGAGAAAGAAACAGGGGGATCCTAAGTGACGCACCAGCACTGATAGAGTTTTTAGTAGAATGTAGAACAGAAGCTGTTGTTAAAAAAGGAATAATTAATAGAGCATTTAAAATATTGCTCGTTAACTATAAGAATCAATCTGAGAAGGTTAGAAAGTATTGGGAAAAGAAATTGGGTAAGCAATTCATAAAGAAACAATAGGGGATATATCTATATAACATTTAGTTTCCTTGCTTGGAAGTGTATACATAGATATTTTTGTATCCCAAGAAGACTCCAAAGAATTTTTTTCTCATGTACACAGCAAATGTTGGAGGTGTGATGGGGGAAAAAAAAAGAGGTAATTGGGAACATATCTTCTGGGAATGTAATGAGTTGGCAGACTTTGGAAATACTGGGTGAGCAAATTGGTGTAAATAAGAAAGTGATTTTTTTTATCTATGATACAGAAGCAGAATTGCCTAGACATAGTAAGACCTTGCTTAGTCTAATTATGGTGGCTGCCAAAAAACAATTACTAGAAAATGGAAGTAAAAAACTAAACCAACCTTACTAGAAGCAGTGAGTATAGTAACATAGATAAAATAATTTGAATTGGGATCTTTAGAAAAGGGTAGGAGCAAATGACATAGGAACAATGGGAATTGTGGGATCTATACATGCAGAGGAGGAACAAGGTTTAAAAGAAGGCAGGATTTGAATGAGCTACGCAATGTTTGACTGACAATGACTGGATAGTTTATAAGTGATGTGTAATGTTTGCAACTACAGTTATGTCAACAAGGTTTGGGCTTTATAATGTTTACAACTAAAATAATGTCAATTTGGTTTGTTTTCATTTATTTAAATGAATGATTGTCATATATGAAGATTTAATAAAGATGTTTCTTATTTAAAAAAATTACCCTCAGAATTATTGATTGCCGTCAGCTACCCTGCCCACCCTATGCACTGGCCATAGCATATAAATCTTTTCCAAAACTGGCATCGTTAAACTGGAACAAAACTTCCCCAGTGTGCATTATTAACCGTCTAGATAACTTTCATAAATTCCTTAAAAATACACCATGGTAAGCTACCATTGTCATTTCTTTGACAGAAAAGGTTAGAAACCATGTTACTTCAACTTTAACAACTTTTACTCAGATACAGATTGGTTCTGTAAATAGTTGTATATGTTTCAAATAACTGGAGTGATATCATCTAACTCCCCCTCCTCCGGCATCCTTATTTTTTTCTTAGCCTTATTCCTTTAGTTCTATAAAGCTTAGACCTCTCCCCCACCAACCTAACCTACTAATGTGTGCTCTTCAGTAACATTTGCAATTTGTACTGTTGATGCAAGTATGTATCTCATTATTGCAAATAATATTTCTCCTGTCACTCCCACTGTGTTTGCTGTTCCTTAAGTACCATTCTCTTTGAAGGATAAAGTAATGAAATATATAAAATTCAAAATATTGAAACTCAAAATATCTGTAAAAACACTGAAAGCAAAAAACATTGAAAATTCATAATTTTGAATCACAAAATAACTAAAAATTCTGTCCAGCTAAAAATATCTTGCATCATATACCACAACTACAAAACCAAGATCAAGTATTGTCTTGGTATTGATACTGTTAGGAAAGAGTTTTTAGTAACATAATGTATAGCGCTGGGTTAAGTAGCAGGGGTCAGGTTAGGATTAGCACTGTATAAGGTGGACAAGGGGCTTCACTCTCCTGTTTTACCCTAATTGTGTTATAAATAACTTGCTTTAAAATGTCTCTTTGAATTGAATTTTCAAATTATTTTGACACATTATGATTGAATAGTTAGGACACAAGTGGGTGGCATTATATTACGCACCTGTCTTCAGAATGCGGTTGTGAGTATTCATCTGGTTCCTAGAAATTCAAAAGGTAACAAAATATTTGCCAAAAGACCTTTGAAAAGGAATAACATCTGGCAAAAAAAAAAAGAAAGAAAAAATGAAAACAAATATTTTCATTCAGCTTATGCTGAAAATTGGGTGTTAAACTTAACAGTAAAAGTATAGCAACACTGAAGCAAGTGGAATGTTTTGCTGAATGATTGCTTTGTGTTACTTGACATATTTCTGCTTTTTAAAATTGTGTGTAAAGTGTGAACCCGCAAAAGTACTGAAGACATATTACAAGAGGAACAAAGTATATTTCATCCCTGCGTTGTCATTTTTTCCTAGGTGAGAGTGTGTACAATCTAAAGCTTCTGAATAGCAGTGAAGTATATCCATTAAAAGGTTCTGAATATAGTTATAGTATGACAAGTTTTTTATGATTTTTGCATTTATGCTTGCTTAGCAAATATTTACATTGGGTAGAACTGCACTATTTTTCAGGCAGATTCCTAGAAATTGGTTCAGAGATATGTAAATGAAGTACAGAGTTGGTCATTAATATGTAGGCTTGAAAAGACCTGCAGTAAAGGCTGTAGTACATTTTACTTTATCTATAAGCAAAAGATAAGGCATTGAAACAGCAAAGTTTAGCCATGTTTGCATATTGTTTGGCCCAATATTATATACTTAATTGATTGGGTTACAAAAGTTAAGATGAGTTACTTTCCACTAATGAAAAATAATATAAGACAAGTGTACTGAAGCTTGTATAACTGACGTTTTGAGATAGAGAGATATTGGATGAGGAATGCAAAGAAAAATAATTCATTCCACATATTAATGTTAATGGAAGACCACAAGTGTGAGAGAGAATGTAAACAAGTACTGATTAGGAAACCAAGACTAAAGCAGACATAAACAGAAGTGCCGAATGAAGGCCAGAAGTCTTAGAGGGAATGTAAACAAATATAGATTGGGAAATAAGACAGTGGGAACACTGTCCTCCAGTTCTGTGGAGGAATACATGTACACACTAATAAAAGATGCAATTAGCATTGGAAACACTGATGAAGCGAGATAGCTGATGGCTGAAGATGCATAACCCAAATATGTAATGTAAAATTATTAGAAGCAATCTCTCACAACTTTTTGCAAAAAAAAAAAAAAATCAGGCATTAAGATTTTGTATCTTCTACAGTACTTACAATGCACTCAAATGCTGTTTGAGCAACCTCTCAAACAGAAAAAAACATCCTGCTAAAGGCTGCATTCATAAAGGAATATAAACTAATTTTGTTATATGTACTCAGAATAAAGTTGTTTCTAACCCCTTTAACAAATAAGTTATGAAAGAATTCTGAAATCCAAAGGTGGATAGAGCATTTGCGCCTTAAGGAATTTACCCTAAATGTATTGGAGAAGTGAGAGAACTGGCGATACCAGTGGGCTTGACTGCAACCAAGCTTATTCTTAATTGGAATAAAACTAAAGGTGTGCTATTTCTTATTCATGCTAGGCTTAACTCTTCCCAAAGACCTACAAAGTTGCTCTCATACAATGATAACCTTATAGAGTTTGGTCTCTTGTTTTAAGGGCATAAGAACTTTCCTTGACCCCACTGTGTCTGCACCTGCTTTCAGCTACCTAAAACATAAAAGAAACCAGACATTTTAAGCGGCTGCAAAATGTCTACATTCTTTGCTCTTGAGACATGAGTACTCATTTGTAAAGGTGTTCTTTAGGCACAACTCGAATAACAGTCTTCCTCTGTTTGTCTATGCTGTCTTCAAGAACGTAACATGTTGCAGATAATCTCTGAGTGAATCTGCAGATTGATCTTACTTTTCCCCAAATATGAGCACTATGGCACCTTGAACGTAACATGTTGCAGGTAATCTCTGAGTGAATCTGCAGATTGATCTTACTTTTCCCCAAATATGAGCACTATGGCACCTTGTTTTCTCAGGTTAATTGTCTATCAGTAATATAAAGTGATAATCTCGTGCATAGATTTAAAAATATCTGTTCTCAACGTCTTTGAGAATTCAATCAAAGTTACTCCATGCTTCTTTGGATTCTCATGTCACTCCAAAGAGCCAATGAACTGCTTAGCCTCCTTAGACCTTGTATTTTGTGTTCTTTAATCCAAATCCTTCTCGCAGATATCAGGAACAGTGAAACTTTCTGAGCTTTGAGCAAAACTTTCAGCCTGTCTCAAAAAGGAACCTCCTGCTTAGCACCACCTAATACAGGTTGATCTTTTCTCCATGCCAGCTTTCAACTGATATCACTCTTCACCAACCATCCTTATTAGTGCTAAAAATATAATTTTAAATGTTATTTTTCACAACAATCAATCTTGAACACTTGTGTGTTAATGTTGAAATTTTGCTAGTTCTTAAAATTCTAGTAAGGAAGGTATGCTAATTCTACCCTCCAAAACTATGCATTTTCTCCTTTGTAGCTACTGTGTGTGGCTTATCAGCTACGATGTATGACTAACTCCAGTCAGTTTTAAGTATTTTTTCTTTTACATCGCTAAGTCATGTTTCATTATTTCAGATGTTATTGATTTTTCTCCACTGGAGTGCACAGAAAGAGGCATTACCACTTGGAAACAAGATGTTGCTGTCCTTCATTATAAATGGTTCTTGAGATGTTATCTAGAGTATTGTTTGCAATTATGAAGTCCTTCTTTGCACCATGTTGTGGTGTAAAACAAACAAAAAAAAGCTTCAACGTGTTTACCAGGAGCAATAAATAGGAGGAGAGAAACTTCAGTTTAATGTTTGCATCCTTGGACATCCTTTAAGAAAAGAAGGCAGTACATGGTGTATCATAGAAACTTTTACGTACCTCATTGAAAACCAGAATCCAAGTGAGAGTTCCATTTTCTCAAAAAAATTATAAAAGAGAGGCATGTACTGTTTGTGATAATGCAAGAAAGCCCCCCTTCACCAAGCGTAATAGGTAATGGAGGACTAAAGCAGCCTTATTGAAGAAGACAGTAGGTTTAAAAATAAAAAATACAAAGGAGAGACATAAGACAGCTTTTATTAGAGGTGGAAAAAAAACATTTTAAGTACGATATCAAACTTTATCCATTAAGTAGGAAAAGCTAACTGTGTGAGCCTAGTGCCCTTATCTGCCATGTAACTTCTTTGCTGACTTATTGTTCAGAAACTTTGTATGACATATCTGGGGACCAGTGTCTTACCAAAATTAGGTGTTCAGCAGTATTTAAGAAAACACTTTACTCATACTTTACCTTGACTATGAAGGAGCTCATAAAAAAAAGTAATTTTATCTGTACAAATTTTTTCCAAACATTTAATTGACTGCTTTATATCCTTAAGATAGCTGACTTAACAGATAGTGCAGTTTAATGTTTTTTGAATGGCTTATAGTTGTCAGCCATCCTGATTTGGCAGAACAGTCCCATTTTACAGCTTTTTCTCCCATTTCTGTCATGACTTGCATGCAGTTCATTAAATATCCTGGTTTTGTAACTGAAGTGATTTCTTTTTAAATTGACTGAATATTCCTTATTAAACAGCCATGGTATTTCCACTGGGCTTTTCTTGCAAGATTAATTCCTGTCGGTAGGCAGACCTTGGATATATGTTTCCTGTATGCACAGGTGGTCTTGTCTGTGATGCCAGAACCAACAAAAATTAAAATGATGCTGTCAGTGCTGCAAGCCATTGACTTGTAAGTAGGCAAGCATTGGTAGTGTGCTAGAAATGAAACCTGAGCTGCACAAGGTACTGTTAATACATGATGATAGATCAAATAACATTACCTCAATTAACAACAGTTTGAAAAATGATCACCAAAAACCACCATAATCAAAACCCAGAGCAAATGTTTTGTTGCTGGGTTGGGGGGGTGGCAGGGGACATCCCACAGTACACTTACAAAGTTGTATTTGCCATGGTTGCACTGCGGTAGAGAAAGTTGCAAAGTTGAGGTATCTCTTAAAGTAACTTTTGGTGATATCCCTTTGAATGATTGTCTTTTAAACAAATAACTATCAAATTCTTTTCATATGCCCTTCTTAGTAGAACCATGGCAGACAGGAGTTAGTAGTGTTAAGAAGCAGGTGGTGACATTTATTTTGCTACAATTGGAAGTATAGGATAGTTAACCTCATAATGTTAAGTAGTGGATAGCACAGCAAGGGCAGATACCAAAGGGCAGGCTTTCACGCTTCTCACTTTAACACGTGCACATAGCTGTCAACTGTCCCTGATTTTGCCCAATATTTTTGCACCGTCTCCTGTAAAAAAATTGATTTTCTGGCAAATGTTTGAGGTTTACAGTAAGTACTGCCAGAAACAGAAGTTTTATACTTATTTAGAAAATGCATGTTGATGCAAAAGTTGATGTTAACTTTCCAAATGAAGTGGAGTAAAAGTTATGTTAACTTTGTGTGAGTTGGAGTAATATTTAAAAATTGTCCATTTGGGTCCTTGTCACTTATTTTTTTTTTCTTGATACTTCAGCAAAAAAGTTAAAAGCTGTGCATCTGTAGCTTATTGCTAGTCTATGCCATGTCATTGAGCAGATCAGGAAATTGTCATGCATGTTCTTATTTTTGTTTCTGGCAGGAAGCAGTTTCTTCAAAATTTTTGTAGTTAACTTTGGAATTGTGATGGGGAAACTTTTACTGTATTAATTTGTGGGAATATCAGATAACCCTGGATATGAAATATTTACATAACTGTGCAAGACAAATGCAAAAGCTGAATCAAATATGAATGTAAGAGAGATGGAAAGGTGTCAGTCTCCAGTAGATTAAAAGAATAAGAATATACATTAGAACTAAAATGTCTGCCTTAACTTGTTGCCTTGTAGCTGTTTGGCCTGATACTGTGTGTGTGTGTGTGTGTGTGTGTGTGTGTGTGTGTGTGTGTGTGTGTCTGTGTGTAGTCAGTATTAATTTGACTACAATTGTTCATAATAACCTTGTCTTGTGTGATGATGCCAAGAGAGAAATATAGGAAGATTAGCCTCTGAAATGCCTGGTTTAACTAGCAGGGATGGCAGACAGTGGCAGATGTAGTTTAATGCAAAAGTTCAAGGACAAGACAATGTTGTAGGGAATACAGTGGTGAATAGTTGCTGAGATGTGGCCCTGAGGTTAATGTATATAAGAAAAGGGTCTGGGGAAAATTCTGCCCCTAAGCTGACTCATGCAGTGTAATATATGAAAAACGGTGCTGAACACCAACAGAATGGCTGGCTGCATAGTTAGTCAGCTGAGTGGATTTAAAAGGATAATTAACGTTCCTCATTAGGTCAGTGTTGCAGTATCATAAAGTTGTGTACATTCAGCCTAGGTACTAAACTTTTGGTTGCCTTCCTTGTACACCATGCATCCGCTAAAGCAAGAGCATGTGTAGGTATAAGTAGGATGTATGGGCACCAACAATTCTGAACTTTTGCTGTTGAAGCATTTAGTCAGATGTCGCATCTCCTCAAAGTCGTCATTGTCTGCAGTCAGCTTGCACATTAAGTTTTGTGGGAAGAGAAGTACTCCATTGGTGGCTAGTCGTACTTTTTTCACTTATGTTTATTGTAATTGAGTGTTATGTCTTTGAGAGAGGGAAAGATGCATGACTGGTAAGTAGATAGTGTACAAGGACTCCCACACAGCCTATGTTTTCTGCCTTGGAGAAAGTCAGGACATACATTCCTGTAATATTTGTTTGTCTTTCACACCAATAACTATGCATAATAGGCTTACTGGCCTTAGAAAATCATAAGTGTCCATGTTTACCAGTTAATCATCCTTGGATGTCCTCCTTCAGTTAATGAAGAAAACATTTCTAAAGAGAGGTTGAAGAGAAACATTCATCCAACTTTTTCAGTGCTCTGTGACTGGTGGCTCTTCTGTGTTAGTCTTGGAACCCTCAGACCATCAGTCCAGTTTTCCTGGCCCCTCTGGGAGGCTCTATGGGAAGCCACTAAGGGCTAGAATGCCAGCACATCCAGTCAACCTAGACATCAGGTGTCAGCCAAGAAGGGAGAACCCCATTTTGTTCTGACTGAGGCTGTTGACTGTGTTCCTTAAGTATGGACAGAAGAAGAGGTAGCAGGCTGTTTCATGGAGGTCTGGATGTCTGAATTCTCCAAGACTTTTAGGGTTGAGACTTTCAAGAAAAAAAAAAAAATTAAACATCTTTCCCTTGCTTCAACTCCTTCCATTTTGAAGGTTCTTAAAAGGACATTTATAACTTTATCTAGGGTCTCTGTGGAGCTTTGCAGTCTCTGGCGTCTGTGTTTTCAGATTCAAGGATGACGCAGTCCCTTTCATCCTCTAAAGAGGAGTATCATCTTATACTGAGACTCTCTTTACTAGTTCCTTACAAGTCTAAGTCAGAGGAGAATGTATTGCCCGACACACCTAATGAATTAGTATAATTTTCTAATGCAATTAATAAAACAAAATAATTCTTTCAGTGGAAGGGAAGGGGGATTTCAGAGTTGGGTTTGTGTCAGTTTATTGTAAATTTACTTTGCTGAAATTCATAGTATCGAGACCACATGATCAACAGCTTAAAATATCAAAAACTAAAAACAGAAATGAAGTTTCTGTGGGACGGCCATCCCCCACACACCTTGCTAATTTTATATAGTAACTGTGAGATCACACTACAGTGGGGAAAATGGTACATTCCCCGATCCCCTCTTGTACTGCGACCTACATGCAGTTCTGTTTCCATTTACTAGTTTTCGATGTTTTAAGTTGTCGATCATGTGGTCTTGACTATATATGAATTTCAACAAAATAAAATTTCGATAAATTAACATAAACCCTCAGAGGAACAGAAAAGATAGTTTGACCCTTTAAATCTGGATTTCCCCAACTCCCCTGCCTTTACCTCTGTATTTAAAGCATTTGAGGGTGCCTTTAATTCAGCTTATGCTTCTCCAGATTCTCAGCTTCTTGCTCCTAAGAAGCCTAATAGGATGTGTAAGGTACCCGATTCAAATGAAAACCTCTGTATGAATCCTTTAGCTGAACATATGATTACTGTAGATAGAGGTCATGGGTCTAATCCTTTTCACGATGAGAAGAATAGTAGGATATTAGACAGGTATAGGGGGAAAGTGTATGCTTCTCTCACTCTTGCTCTAAGGGCAGTCAACTGCCAGACCCAAATGGTGAAGTATCTGCTCTCGTTTATTTTTTTATTTTACCTTCCTGCTTCAGAAACTCAAATTACCTCATCACACTTGTTTTTTTTTTTCCTGCTTCACAAGTCCCAAAGCATTCAGTAAAATGTGTTTATAAAGCAGTTGTCAAGGGTTACCGCCAAATGTTCTGTGATTTGCAGGCATACCTTGTTCAGGCACCAGAGTTGCCATAAGGATGTCAAATCCCAGATTTTGAATGCCCAATTAGAAAAAACAGTTTCTATTTGGAAGTTCTTCAGCAGAGGTCCTGAAAAGATTAGGGCACGGAGGTCCCCGAGTACCAGAGGAGTTATCCTTTAAGATCTGGACCTTTCTTCAGAAAACCTTTCAAACCAAGTCAACAGAAGTCCAATGAGCAACAGTATAAAAAGAAATGGCAAGGTAGTTCAAAAATAAATAAAAAAAATGAACCCCAGGGGCCTTCCCAGCATAAAAAGAGTGCATGACTACCTGTAGACCTCTTTCCTGTCCTTTACCCCGTATCCTAACTATCTTTCCAAAGTAGCAGGCAATTTCTGTCTTTCCTAGCAAATTTGGAAGCAAATACCAGAATTTTGGGTGCTAAAAGTAATTCCAAATGACAGCAAATTACAAAGGACTTGCCTTTCCTTTCAAGTAGGAATCCTGCTTCGACAAAAAAAAAAAGTTTGTTCCATCCGTTTCTAACAGACATATTGCCTTAAGGTGTAACAGAACTGGTTCTCCTTTCCCAGTGAGAAAGGGTTTTCACTTAAGAAATGTTCCTTGTACCAACAAAACTTCTTTTGCACCTTGGCAGGCAGTATTGGATCTTTCAGTTCTGAATTCCTTTCTCATTGTACCAAAGTTCAAGATGTTAACTCTTCAGACCCTTTTTCCTCTTCTTCCACCCTACTTTTACTTAGTCAACCTGAATCTCAAAGATGCAGATCACAACATACCAATTCAAAAAGTCCACAAGAGGTGTTTATGACTCTCTGTGGCTGGTTTGCATTTTCAGTTTGTATCCTTAGCATTTTGTCTCTCTCTACAGCCCCAAGCATTTTCATAAAATTCCTGGCACCAGTCCTTGCTTTCTGCAGATTTTAAGAAATCCACATTTACCCTTACCTGGATGATTTCTACATCGTAGCAGGTTCCATCCAAGGCACTCAGGCATCCCTCCTTTTTCCCCATAAACCTAGTATTCAAGTTAAACTTTGAGAAATATTCCTTACTTCAGTCTCACATGTTCACCTTTATAGAATGCTGTTTGGACACACCTCTATCATAATTTACCTCCCTCCAGAAAAAGTCTGTCTGCTACCTTCATTTATTTTTTTAATCCGCCTCAGCAGTTCATTTTTGTAGCCAGGTTTTCCTCAGAATTATAAGTCATATGGCATCATGTATCCTCTCAGTTCCTCTAGCCAGTCTTCACATGAGGAAGATTCAGTGGTTCTTCCCATCTGTCTGGTCCTAACATGAGCATTCCCCTATCCCTTCCTTTTACAGAACATTATCAAAAATTAACTTCTCTGGTGGGCCACTCAGGTTCAGCTAAATCAAGATGATCTCCTTTTTCCCCCTCATTCCAAGTCTGTCACCACAAACACCTCAGACTTTAATTGTGGAGCAGTTTCCAAGGGATCAAAGTTCGAGATTTGGGATCCCCACTTCAGGAAAAAACACACAAAACTTTAAGGAAATGAAGGCCCTGATATGTTCATAGGTAATTCCAAGCTTTTGGTCTGTGATGATTTCAAGAAGCCTATTCCTGCATTCCGACTGTGATTATGAGCCCTTATAGTTTACAAATCAATCTCCAAAGATGGTCCGCACAAGTATATGTTGTGTACTTGCATGTCTCCCCTATCCATCAAGGCCATTGGAGCTAAACCAGGGTGAATTTGTGATAACCCATCCATTTGTCCTGGCTACTTTTGAATACAGTAAGAGAATTGAGGGGAGCTGTTTCAACAGAAGTAGAATTGTCTGTAGTACATACCAAAGCCTCCAACATGTTCTTGAGATCTCTTGAGCAGGTGTTTCTGATACCATTGTACTTCAGAATGTTTAATAGGTCTGATAGAAAGGGTCTGTTGAGACTGTATACATGAGGCAGAGATCGCATCTTATTAGTCTGTATGATACCAAAAAAAGAGAGACGAAGCTTAGAGGTGGTCTGCGTAGTCTTTATGATTTAGGCCCTTGCAAGTTTTTTTTTTTCTGTAAGAAAACATTGCAGTCATTTCAGCTGTGACAAGTGTGTTGACAGGAACATACCAAAATGGGCATTATACTCAATGATTAGTCAAAAGAGTTCCGTTTTCAGAGGAGCATTTAAGTTCCTAGGTCTGGATGCCATACTGTTTGATGTAAGCTGTGCAGTGAAAAAGCCCTTCCTTACAAAAGTGTATATTTATTAGTAAAGGACAGGGCATTGTCAACATAGGTTCTCAGATCTCCAATTATGCAGTCAATTTTTGGGGAAGGGGGTGTTGTCAATGTGATAGTTACAAAGGAAGTCATGCTTGCTGCAGGATACAGTTATGCATTTCTTGGTGTTTAGTTTTAGTCCATGGTTTTGGCACTATTTGTTGTGACAAGCCCTTTTTTTTATTAGTATTAGGGTGTCTTCTGGGGAGTTTATGATGGCAACAAGTTTGCAGTCATCTGCAGACTTGATGAGCCCCAATCCCATAACCTTGTTTTTTTCTTTCGAGCAGTAAATGCCAAATAAGGTGGCCCAAGGACTGAACCATGAAGCACACCACTAGTGACCGATCATTTGGAAGAGGTAGAGCTGCCCACCCTTACTTCCTGTGTTCTATTTGTGAAACAGTTTGCTGCCCGGCAAATTACAAAGGGGTTAGCATTTAACTGGGAGAGTTTATCATTGATGCCTATGTATGGAATATCAGATGCACTCACTGTAGGGATCTAAACCTAGCCTGTGACAGTACCAGAACACGCTGCACAGACAGCTATATGTCCTAGAGATTGACGCTACTATGGAATAAACTTCCAGTTCACATGAAGCAGAGCTCCTCATTGACCCTATTCAAGCACAACCTGGACAAATAGATGGGGGACCACAAATTCACCCTGGGGGGTGACATCCATGAACCTCATGGACAGGGGTAGTCGGTGTTTATCATAGATACGCTCTGTGAATTACGTCTGTCTAACCAAAGACAATTATGGCATCTCAGGATTAACATGGCTAAGCTTGTAAGAGCTCTAGGGCCGCTAGCCTAGTAACCTCCTATAAATCTGTGTATGCCTTTGCAAGGCCCAGATTGGCAGTGTACATTGATTTGCGTTCACCCATTGCCCCAGTGACTTTTTTAAAGAAGAAAACCAGGTTAAGTTGTCAAAGTGCCTTTCACAAATGCAAACTAGGTTGAGTTGCGAGTCTTTAGATTATCTGTATCCCTAATGATTGTTTCCATGGCCTTGCATATGAGGCTGGTCAAACTTAAGGGTCTGTAATCAACCAGATCTGTTGTAGCCCCACCTGTGAGCAAGGGAATGACTGTTGCTGTCCTCCTTTCATCCAGCGCAAAGCCTGTTTTGAGGCTAATGTTGAATAGCCTTTGTAGGAGGTCTAACAGTATGTGTTTCAAGCTAGCCAGTAGGCAGCCTGGAATGTTATCCATTCTGTGTGGAGTCTGCATGTCCTCCCCGTGGTCGAGTGGCATTCGAAAGTCATGCATGAATGGGCGTGCCTTCGTTGAAGCTTGGGTGTCGGGCTGGCACCTCAGCACCATAAAAATCTACTGCCAATCATTAGCGGACAAGAGTTCCGCTGTTGCGACTCCTAACCGTGAAAAGCCGAAAGAACAACAACAATTCTTGGCCTTAGATAGTGCCTTGAGAACTTGTTCTTGGGAGATTTTTTGTGGAGGGGGGGATAGATGGTGGGTATTTGATTTGAGAGTATTTGAAAGGAGAGGAGGGTGAATTTGGAGCTGAATTTGCCTGATAGAGTATCTATGTCTTCTGGGTCTGAGTAAGTGATATCATTTACTATTAGTACTCTGTAGTATTGGGCATTGTTTCTGAGATTTCTAAAATAAAGAAGGCTTTCTGGTTATCTTTCACGTGGGTGGCTGTTTTTAGCTGATATCTGGCTTTGGTTGATTTGATCAGGATTCAGTATTCATTGCTTGGTATAGCAAGAGCATTTTTGGCTTCCTGAGAGTTAGGTTTATTTTTGCATGCAATATATATATATTTTTTTTAATCTAATTTTAGAGACTTCTGCTTAGAGGATTCCACCATGGGGGGGGGGGGTCTATTTTTGAATTTCGCATTGTATATATATATATATATATATATATATATATTTAACTCTGAGGGGGCAAATCCATCTCTCTAGCTATTTATGCTTGCCTAGAACTTGGCAGTAAAGATTCCACATAAGCATTGGAAATGTTGCGGTGGAAGGGGCTTTTGAATTTAGTCAGGTCATAACTCCATTTTAGTAGACTAGCCTTTGCATAATCTCTGAATATCAAGGTTTTGGAAGATGCTTCTTGCTTGAATGTGACTGATTTGTGGTCCAATTTGACCAGGAAGAAAGTGGCAGTTGGTGGGAAACAAAACTGGCCAATATTGCTAAATATAAAGTCCAGGATTTTATGGTCTTTGGTTGGGGTGCTGACTAACTGGTCCAGAGAGTTTCTATTAATGATATTAAAAAATGTCTAGGTATATATATGTAAGTCAGCCAATTAATGGAGAGGTAGTTGAATTCTCCCGGTAGAATGGGATTTTGCTTAATGCATAGGACTTCAAACTGGTTTGGTAGGAGGTATAGACTGTGGGAGACATACAGGGGGTCCTAAGGTTAGCAATGAAATGCTGAGGAGCTTTGGTAATAGTAAGGTGGATGTGGAGGAGTTCCAGGTCATTATCTTTTTCTAAAAAGTATGGAGTTGAATTTCTTTTAAGAATATAGAGATATCACCTCTTTTAGTGTTTAGGTGGGCCTGAATATGTGGTAGGCATTGAAAGCCTGCACTGCTGGAGTGCTGTCATTGGTCTTGAATGAGGTCTCCGTGACAGTACATATATCCATTTTTTCCAGGGTAAGGAGAGTTTGTAAGGAGTGGAGTTTTCTTGTTAAGGCTCCTAGCATTGAACAACCACACCTTTGTTATCTAGATTCTGTTTTGTTGCATTGTAAGCTTTAGAAGACTGACATTACCTAAAAAAGGTGCTATGGAGATGGACAATGATTCAGCCAATAACAAAAAAATCCAGGGGGGATAGGTGCAGGCCATCCCTGACAAACCAATTTGTACCATCTACCGTCTCTTCCTAGTCTGACATGTATTATACCCCGTAGAATAACACTAGAAGCTAAGCCAGTTGTTGAAGTTAGTAGTCTTTTGTTTGCATTGCATCATTATTCTTGGTAGTGGTAGAATGTTGCTCAAGGCCAGGTTCATACCTGTCTTGGACACATTCTGAGAGCATCATCAGGTCTGTCTTTATATAGTTCATTAAAGTATTTCCCCCGTCATTTACATCTGCATGTACTATCACTGTTTTATGCTTGTATTTGTGGTGCAAGGACTTCAGTGCTGATGTCATATGATGTGGTGAATACTGATATCTGATAGGCAACTGACTGTGACCTTCATCCTTGCACAGTCTGGTGATTGGTGCATCAGAGTGTCTCACTATGGAGTCATCTGTGATCAGGATATTGTAATGCATAAAGGTTTGCCTTATGGGCCTTTGAATTGAGTTATTGAGATAGGGAGAGTGATTCTTAGGACCAGTCCTTCATTAAAGCCTAAGGTTATTTCTGAGTTTACTTTAAATCATTCTATTCACCTCCCTGTATTCTTCTTCCAATCTAAGAACAGAAGAGAATGAATTCTGCAATCCCTGGACATCTACAGACATCTTAGGTAATACCGAGACAAGATAAAAGATGTCAGATGGCCAGACTATTACATCCTAAGGTAAGAAAAAAGAGCAATCAATTTCCACATCAGCAATATCCAGATGGTTATCTCATTTTATCCAGTTTTTATACTCACCGTGTAAAAAGCACCTCTCAGAATGTCAGGGCACACACTCCATTAGAGCACTGGCCACATCTGGGACCTTTTGGAAAGGGGTAAACTGTAGCTTTTCTTGAGGCAGCAACTTGGTCCTTTCTGCACACTTTCACTGAGCACTACAGAATCGAAGTCTTTTCTATAGCCAGAACAGGATTTGGTAGGTCTGTTCTCCAAGATCTTCTGGACTCTCTTCCTGCTTCCGCCAGTCTTTCTAAGCTGTGGCAGTCATCCCACGTAGCTTTATGGTACTGCTACAGTGATGTAGTGATTAAAGGAGTACAGTTGCATAAGTAAATACACCATAAATGTAGATAATTGAATTGATCGTTGTTGTAGGACTAACACCCTCCTTCCATCCCATCACCTTGGTTCCTTTGTTTTTGACATGATGTAAGGTGAGATTACTTGATATTCCAGGGTGCGACGTATCTTTTGGTTGAAGCCTCCCTTTTTTCTGAAGCAAGAAAACTCTGAAATTTCAGCACCTATACATTCTGATTATACCAGCACATGCTCATGCTTTAACAGATATATGGTGTGTGGGAGTATTGCCCAAAAGCTTTACTATACTGGCCAAATGTCCTTAGCAGGATACATCCCATATAGCTTTACACTCTGGCAGCAGTGATCTGTTCAACTAGCTGTTTACACAACTGTACTGTTCTCCATCTGGAGGAAACCATACAGTTCTGATACCGATATAAAGTCAGACAAACCAGTGTTATGAACAATAAATAGTGTGATACCAAAATACTTAAGTGGAAAAGAGTATTAGAAGATTCAGAACTAACAGGTATGTACACCATGGATGAGACATGAGAGGAGAATAAAATACAAATTTACTTTAGCTTCAGTGACTATATAAGAAGGGTTGAATTCAAAAGGAACATATGAGAAAGAAGACATAATTCTTTTGGCTAGAACAAGGATGATTTAACAGTGAATCAAGAAAGTTCTGTTGCACTTAGAAGGTGTTGGGGTTGTGGACACCTTTCTGTAGCAAACAGTAACATCCTGATAAACTATTTTGATAAATTAGTTCAAGGGTGCCTGGAACTGATGGCTGAAGTTTAAGAGCTGGATGTAGAAGCACAGCTGCAGGGGTGCCAGATGTAGCGCTTAGCAGTCTCTGAGTAGTTGTTACAGCACGACTCTTGAATTTTGCATGTATGAAACCAAGCAAATATGGACAGAAGCTAAGTGAAAACATTTCTGTAGTCTCTTTAGAATAGCAGGTAACAGGTTGTACGGTACAGTAGTATATTGACAAGTCCCAGTATCACCTGCTCGTTTATCGTTCAGTATAGTTATACCTCAGTTAACTCATATGCTCGTTTGTTTCTTTTAGGAACTGCAGGACATGCTGTTTTACCTGTGTGACACGTCTACTACACTATTTGCTTTTCTGGATGTCTTTCCCAATGCAAGCAACACATTGCAGAAGCATGACTTCCTACTCAGGTAAATCTTTAAATCTTCAGGATAGATATTAATGTGTGCTGTACTTAAGTAATGAAACTTGTATAAAGAAGAAGGTAGGCAGCCATTTCTGTTTGGAAACCTAAAGGTGATAAATGTTACAGTTGCTGAAAAAAATTGTTTTTCTGTGCGATTGGAATTTTTCTATCCATAACTAAATGGAATATGCTAAGCATACTTGAGAGTGAACTGTTAATCTAAAGGAATGGAATGTCTTTGTGAGTCTGTGAGTGGGAATAGCCTTCCTTTCTGAATTCAGGCATTTTTCTTCATAGATCCCATTTTTGGGAATGTGTATGTCTTCTGCTAGTGCACATTCTGGTGTCACATGCTGCTTTTGGGGAGCATACCAAAGTCCACCAAGGACCCCATTGTTAGGCCGCGGTGGTGCAGCGATTAGTGTTGTCGCCTCACAGCATGATATTTTCCCATTCAATTCTCGCTGGAGTGCCTTGTGTGTGGAATCTGCATGTCCTCCCCACGGTCGAGTGACATTTGAAAGACATGCAGGTAGGTGCGTGCGTGAATGGGTGTGCCTTCTTTGAAGTTTGAGTGTCGGGCTTTCAACTCAGCACCATAAAAACCCACTGCCAATCATTAGTGGACCAGAGTTCCACTGTGGCGATTCCTAACCGGGAAAAGCCGAAATACCAAGACTTGTATAATTCAGAGCATGATGTGCCACTTGTTTTGTAACATTTCCCAACTTTGATGATTTCAAGTTTAACCATTAAAGGTTTGCATGGCCACCAAATCATGAGCCCATGACTCTCATGGGCATTGTTTGTAAGAGGAGGAGGATGATACAAGTGCCAGCATTTAAACTTAGCCCTTTGAAGATGCAGGAGAGAGGAATCTCTTGGCCTACTCAGCTATTCACAGGGTTGCAATAGGTAGCAGTGGCCAAATTGGAACAAGTGGAAGATTGGTCTGACAGCCCAATTTGTATGCCAGAGCATTGTCAATAAGTCAAGACAGCAGATGACAGAAAACATTCTTACCTGTCTGGCTGTAAGATAGTTTTGTGTTTCCTACATGTTGTACCATCACTTGAGTATTAGACTTGAATTCACTTTTTTCTTGTACTTATATGTATGAGGAGGAGCCTATGGCAGGTGCATCACCAACAACCACCAACTTGGGGGGTGTATCCCTCAGTCTTACTGCAGACTGTATCCTGACCAGAACACATCAGAACATGGGGAGAATTACTGAAAAAGAAATTAAATTTTAGGAGCTGATTTAGAAATATATAGAACTGGAAGATAGATCCCAAGGAGAAAATCTCAGATTCAAGGTGTTTCCTGAGAAAGTGCAGGGAAGAATACTGTAAGGGATTATGCAGAAATGCATAAGATAGTAGACTGGAATGCCACCAGAAGAAAAAGTAGAAAGTCCATGTAGTGTAAATATTCTGCTTAGGTCCACTAGAAAGCAAGCAAGACCTATAGTGTTTAATTGGCAGACAAATGCACAAAAAGGGGTGATGCTTTCATAAGTTGTGGAGAAAAGGAACTTCCGTACGGGTAGGAGAAACTTGGGTATTTACGGATAATGATACAATCAAGATGTAAAAGAACTGCATTCAACTCATTTAGGAAAATGTAGAGAAGTGTAGTTAAGATTTAAATTTCTGTACCCCACATCTCTGTGGAGCTTCTATCTCCTAGTTATAAAAGCAGATATGGGCACTGCGTTGGCCTTCTTGGACCTCTGAGATGGTGGAAGCTGAGAAACAGTAGCAAGGGAACATTACAAATAAATGGAAGGGATTGCTGGAAGGGGCATCTTCAAAGTCTTTTCTGATCTTTCCATGAGGATTGTAAGAAGTCAAGGGGATGCAGACCCACTCTTAAAAAGTGAATGAAACAATGAATTTGAGACATCAATGAACTGTATGAACGGGATTTAGTCATGGAGAGTTGAAGTCTTCATGTGTAACTTGAGGTTCCAGACATTGGCAACTGTGATTTTAAACAAATGCAACAAGTAAAGAATAGCTTTAAAAATTATGACTAACACAAGATAATTACAAATACTGGTTAAATTCTTACTATAATATATTTTTGTTAATGGTTCTGATTTTGTGTGCAGTATAAAGGGGCAGAAATTAAGAAAGATGTACATAAAGATATGCATAAAGCCATGAATATCTGTAGAACACAGGGGTAGAGAGTAGTTAAATGTTTAAAATAAAACAAGGTCCCATTTTAGACATGTTAGATTTGGAAATGTTCAAGCAAGCTAAAGTTTTTCTTTTTTCAAGTTTAGAAATAAACCTTTATCTTCATGTTACAATAGTGAAGTGAAAGCCTTATGGTGACATTAAGGGATCCGTAGTGCGATCTCTGAGTTGGTATGTTTAATTAGCAGGGGTTTGTCCCCCTGCAAAACCGTTGATGAAGTTAGATTTTTGTTTTTTTTTTTTTTTTGCTCATTTTGAATGTAGAATGTGGTCTTATGACTGCTGCTCGGTCTACAGTCATAAGAGTGCTTTATGACATGCGCAGTAGGTATTTCAGATTTCCAAGTTTCAGTACTATGAAGTTTCATATTTTAAAGCATTCCAGTGTTTTAGTCTCGATCATACGAGTTTCAGTCTGGTGGTAAGTCAACCAACTGAAGGTAATCCATATATGTGTGTGTGTGTATATATATATATATATATATATATATATATATATATATATATATATATATACACACACACACACATATATATTTATATGCACAAAAATACAAAATCACCACACTGCGAAAACCACTCCCTATATAAATATAATGAAAGTCCAAATACAAAAAACGGGAGGGCACAAAGGCAGATTACAAGTTTTTTCATATATTTGTATACCTCTGTAGTATAGTCTCAATACCTATATTTCACCAAAACGCTTTTCAGCTCTTCGTGGTTCTATAATATAGTCTCAACACCAATATTTCACCAAAACGCTATTCCGCTCTTCATAACTGTGGGACTTCCCTCTGGTTCACAAAAAACTTTTTAGGCAGTGTTCACTTCACCAGTAAAATCCACAAGATAAATCCATGCAGGAAAAAAACGACTTCAAGTTTAAAGGCTTTATTAACATCGACAAAATAGGCTAGCGCTTTCACCCATAGGCTTCCTCAGGCCAATAACATTAAACCACAAGTATTTTCATTATATACAAGTTCCATTCCCCTTCATTCTGATGTCATATCCTATGTGAATTAATTCAATTACTACTATTGAGGAACTATTTAAAATACAGCATTTACTTCACGTATTTAAAATACAGTTACGCTAAAACTTAAAATTTTTAAAACTTATACATGAAAAATACATCAAATATGCGCAAATATAAAATATATAACGTATATAAAATTTTTCTATAATTAATATAAGCTGGTATGAAAAACATAACATCTACAACGGATGTGTTGGCAATCACTAATAATATATAGAAATCATATTAATAAAATTTATCGTATATATATATATATATATATATATATATATATAAATAAATGAGTACTTTATAAATATATGTATATAACAATATAAAATATATGCAAAGGGCCTTATTAACTCACTAATATCCCTTTACATGCCTTTAAATGCTATAGCGCTGTATTTTAAATAGTTCCTCAATAGTATAAAAGAGCATTTTGGTACTGGACCATGCTCTAAGATATGTAGAAATAAAAAAAATGGAACATTTAGATGCTGGAGAAACACTGGCATTTCCCAACATGTTTGATGTGGAGTAAGGAATTCGTCAGTTGGATAGATGAAGCTAAGGAAAAATGTTGGAAGATCTGATTAAGACTTGACATTGGGAAATTAGGTGAGATAATCTCAAACTAAATATTAGGAAAAGGTGAAAGTAGAGGCAAATAAGTTCTAAGAAGTGTTTAGTCAAGATGTTGCAGACAAGTGGTATTGTACACTTAACAGATGCAGAGGAGACATAGTTTACATTGGCTAAAGGATAAATGCTAGGGTATCTAGAGGAACACAGGTGAATATAGGGTCATGACATTAAAACATTTTTTGACACTAACCATAGAGCAACAAATTTGCTGGCACAAATGTTAATGCAACAAAAAGTTGATAGATTGACCACAAAGTTGACGAATGTGGATTAGAGAAAACTGAATAAGAAGAAATCCTAAAATATTTTGAAGAACTATTGCAGGAATTTGTGTTGTGCAGACCGAAATGTAGCGTACATACTAATGAAATGGGTAAATATCTGAAAGAACTTAATTTGCTGAATTTAAGGCAAAAGGTGAAGGGATAGTGTCGCTTGTCTGGTTAGGATAAAACAGACAAACAGTTATGGGTTCAGGTCAAGCAGCTTTATTAACACCAACACATCAGGAATGAGGCTTTGTAACTTAAACTTAAGTAAACTTATAAACAGACTGACAACTACACTCATACATGTTAACACTCTGGCTGTTCTCTCAAAATGGCACTGCTGCCCGCACGTGCTCACTATTTATATGCACATGGCTACATCTGGAAATGCTTTTTTTTTTTTTTACTGAATACATTTTTATTGATTTTCGGAAACATAAACATATATACAGTATGTATATCAAAGAAATATTTACATAGTCAAAGCTTAAAGTGGAGAAACAATTCCAAAAACAAATATTACAAAACCAACTGTATATATAGGATGTCCATACTTTTATTACAGTCTTCTATTTCCAGCACTTGATTTACTTTCTGCCAGGCAGTGCTTAAGGAAGTAGGCCATTCAGTTTTTTCCTTGATTGTTTTCAGGTCCAACTGCAAAGACTGATAAAACCATGTTCTTGAAATTTTTAAAATTGGGAGAAGTTACAGCTTTCCAGCTGCGTGTAATATTTTTCCTTGCAATAGCAAGGAGAGTCTACAAAATTACATATTTTTGCCTTGGAACACAAGACGGCACAGGTGTATTCAACAAAACTAGAGATTTTGTAAGTTGGAAATTGTCAGTGAACAGTGTCTGTAACAAATAGTTAGTACTTTCCCAGTATTGTTTAAGTAAATGGCATTCATAGAACATGTGTTGCCAATTGGCTATTGATTGTGATTTACACATCTAATATCTATTTCCTTTATTATGTATTTGTTCTGATTTGTGTGCTCTATGAACTTAGGAACCTTTTCCCTAATGTGCGTCTGCATTATTGCCTGTTGGTTTAAAACTGTTTGTCTTAATCCCTGCAGTGTTAACCACGTTATTTTCAAGGTTGATGGAAATGTTTCTTAAAGTTACACACACACAAGTTCTGTCCTCCCTGTTTAAGAAATAGATCATATACCAAGTAACAGTATTCAATGACATGCAGTTACACAGAAATGATCTTTTGACATGCAATCATACAAAATTAGACACATATAAAGCAATCATGTCCAAGTTGCTATGTATTTTAAACTAGGTCTAGAAATTCGACCTGTTCGTGTAACATAAAAATTAGAACTGGCTTTAGCAACGGGGACTGTTTTCAAGGAATGTTCAACTTTGGGGACATCATCAGGAACGGGAATGGATACTGAGACATGTTCTTCAGTATGAACATTGTCAGGGTTGCTGTGACATATAGATGCTGCAATACCATTTCTGACACAGGAAGAAGATGCCTGTGGTTTCTCCTGTATTCTGTATCCTCAGAGTCCACTAAGTAGGATCTCAGCACTGCACATATGCCTCTCGCTTGACCAATTCGATCAAAGCCTTTCTCTATTTGCATCCTCACTGTCTCTCCTCCTTTTAACAGATGAAGAAATCTGCTTGTTTTGTCATAGTTGGACTTCTGAAAGGAATGCTTCTTAAAGAGTTTGGCTTTGATTGCTGTGGTGTTTTTAGCATTAGGCACCAACAGACTAGAACTGATAGGCAAGGTTGTTCTGGTTTGCCTAGATCGAAGTCGCTGAGCAAGGAAGCCAAGTAGTTTATTACTGGGTATATTTCTGAGATCAAGTAAATTCAGGAAGATATATTTTATTGTCACGCTTTGACCTCTATAGTAATTGCTTTGCACTCTGTACTACATGTTCAGCAAGGCCATTAGATTGTGGGTATTCCACACTACTAGTAACATGGATAAAATCCCACTCTTTTGCAAATTTCTGAAACAGTTGACTGGTTATACTAGGTACTGTTGTCAGAAATAACTTTATGTGGACTACCATGAACTGAGAAATGACATCTTATCATGGTAATAACAGCACTGGACATTAGGTAGCAAATTGATCTCAAACCAGTTCTAATAAGACTCTACCAACACCAAGTAATGCTGATTGTTCCACTCAAATATGTCAGTGGCTACTGTTGACCAAGGTAGTTCAGGAATCTGGCTTAGCTGAAGTGGCTTCCTTTGCAAATGCGGTTTAATACTGTTGCATACTGAACAAGAAGAAAGCACTTTATCAATGTTCTTTAATAGAGAAGGTCAAAAATACTAGTCCTCTTGCCCTTCTTTTGGTAGAATTGTAACCTGGGTGGCCACAATGCAAAATTTGAATGTATTCATGCTGTAATGAACTAGGAACAGTAACTTTTGGATCTTTGAAAATGATACAATCTTTTATCAGCAGCTCATCTCTGTATGGAAGATAAGGTTGTAAAGATTGCTTTGACGGACATCCAACATTGATGAAGTGGTTAAGCTTTTGCAAAATGGGATCAGTCTTTGTATGGTGTCTCAGTTCATCAAGTCTCGTGGTAGAAAAATTATGCACTTCCATGACATCAAAGTCAAAATTCTCTGCATCAAGGTGTTCTGTGCTATTTCTGAGCAATCTGGATAAGGTGATAGCCAGATAAAGAAGTTTGTCTTTTGTGTAGACCATTTTGAAATTATACGTTTGTAATTTGAGCATCATTCTTTGTAGTCTTGCTGGAGCAGTGTGCATAGGTTTCTTTAAATTAGTGACTACAGGTTGATGGTCAGTTTCTATCTGGATAGCTCAGCCATAAGTATAATCATGGAACTTCGAACATGCAAACACAATTGCCAAACGTTCCTTCTCAATTTCAGCATACTGCATCTTAGTTTGGGTAAGAGTTCTAGGTGCATAGGCAACAATTCTGCCCTCTTGGGGAATAACTGCACTAAGACCGAACTTTGACGCATCACAGGAAAACTGCTGGTTTGTGGACATTATAGTATCTCAATGTAGGCGAGCTGGCAATTTGCTGTTTGAGGTTGTCAAATGCTCTGTGATGCTGTTTCGACCATGACCAGGCAACATTTTTGCATGTCAGCTCTCTTAAAGGTGCTAAGTCAGGGATAAGTTTGCCCAGTTAGTTAACCATACCAAGAAAACAATGTAGGGCTTGGACATTGTCCAGAGCTGGCATCTCAAGAATTGCTACTTGTTTGGAAGGATCTGGAAGTAAACCTGTACCAGTAAATAAATGACCTACATAAGTAACTTCTGGTAGTCTGAATTTACATTTCAGAAGATTGAGCTTCAAGTTCATTTCATATACCCTGCCCAGAACTTTTCTGAGGTTTCTGTCGTGCTCTGCTTCTCCATTACCTTCAACCAATAAATCTTCAACTATTATAGCACACGGATAACCCGAAAAAAAATTGCTCCATTCCACGCTGAAAGACTTCACTGGCAGAATTTATTCCAAAAGGTATCCTGAAGATCTGTATCTACCAAATGGAGTGCTGAATGTAGTCAGTAATGAGGATTTGCAATCAAGCATTACTTGCCAAAATGAAGTCTCTATATCTAAGAGAAAAAACAGTGGAATTTGGCATGAGGGCAGCAATCTCCTCGACTGTACGCATAGGATGAATCGGTCTCTTTAGTGCCTTGTTCAAGTCTCTTGGGTCAGTGCATATTCTGATTTACTCCAAGCTTTTCATATGAGCAACTACCATGCTGGACACCCCATCAGTTGGTTCTCTGGACCTTGACTTTGTCCTGCATAGATATTGGAACTCTCCTCGCTGGTCTGACCACTGGACTGACCTCTGGGTCTACTTTCTTGGAGTACACAACTGGAAGTTTTGCTTAGCTTGTCATCGAAAACATCAGCATACTCTGAGAAAATAACATGACTGAAGCTGGACCTGAGACGTGCTTACATGATGTACTTTAGTAAAAGAAAGCAGTTTCATTCTTAAACTCTCTGAGACTTAATAATGACCGCACAGATCTTCTGACTACATAAAATTGCAAGCTGTAACTGTTCCAGACGAATAACATGAAAGCACTACTGATCCTTCGGTTTGAATCTCTTCACCTCCATAAGCAACAAGCTTCACACAATTAGCCAACTTAAGTTGCTCACCAGCTCTCACTCTAGCAAATGTTTCTGGTGACATTACATTACACTTTGAACCAGTGTTTACTCTGAGCTCCGTGGGTTTACTATTGATCAGGACAGTACAAAATACTTTGTTCTTTGCCAACAAATATACTGCATTAACCTTTTCACCAACGACTGATACACCATCTACATAGAAAGTAGGGCTGCAGCTTTCCACATGATCAACTTGCTTTTTTGAGTGACCTTTCTTAATAACTAAATGAGGCTTGCTTGATTTACAAACCTTTTGAAAGTGGTTCCATTTTCTACACTTGTGGTATTGCTGACCAAATGCTAAGCACTTCTCTCTTTTAGAGTCATGATTGGCACCACAGTTACAACAGTTAACAGTAAAACTAGACTTGGGTTTTGCTGACCCACCCTTATACTGCACTGAGCATGTTTGTTTTGCTGAGCTAGTCTTAGAACTTGCTAGAAAGTTACGGGACCTCCATGGGAATCCCGCAGGGGCTGCAGCTGCCATGTTCTTAGGCCTGCTTCTGCTTACCACATGCTGCATGCAGTCTGTGCTTGCTTTAGTTGCTGCTGAAACTAAGCTCTTATCACTTGCAAGCCTACTTGTGTGCCTTTCTGTGAGCTCATGGATTTGACAAATGTCTATTGCTTTGCTCAATGCTAAATCACTTTCACGAAGCAAAGTCTTTCTCACTATGGCATTAACACCACACACAAGCCTGTCCTTTATTAACTCATCTTTCAAATCACCTAATCTGCACGTTTTATACTTATTTTTCAAGTCAGTGATATAAGCTGCAAAAGTTTCACTTGGCTTTTGATTTCTTTTATAAGATAGGTGCCTCTCTAATGTAACATTTGTCTGGGGGTTGCACATTTCTCTAAATTTACGTTTCAAGCACTCAAGAGTCCTCTCTTGATTCAGCAGGTACAACAATATGGTGGCTCCCCCTTCTCCTGCATACATTGCTGGTGCATATACAAATGAGCGCTCTCTTTTAATGGCCTCTGACCTAACTAAGTTAAGCAAAATGAATGCCCTTGTACATGCATCTTTGTCAAAAAAAGCTGCTTGTATGAAAATATTGTATTCCTGCTCAAATACTCTACAAATTCTCTGCCATATTATGATCAAAAGCAAGTGGATGCCTCTGCCTTATCAACACAGAGTAATGAAGGCGCTTGAAATTATGTACGAACGCACACACATAAATATATGCCAGAACTTGTAATTATGCCCAATAGCACAACAGATTCTATGAAATAACTGCACTTTGCCAAATAAGTCTCTGTAGCACACGAACACTTTCAAATCACTGTACTTTGTGGAATCACTCCTTATCAATATAAGAAATACTTTGAAATGACTGTACTTTGCGAACAAACTATACACAGCAGAAGAAGCTCAGAGTAAGCAACACATTGAAATGAATGCACTTTGCAAATAAACTGTATACAGCACAGGAAGTTTTCAAAATGGCTGTACTTTGCGAAATAACTCTGTACAGTGTAAGAAACACTTTGAAATGGCGTCACTCTGTGAATAAATGTACACAGCACAAGAAACTTTTCGAAATGGCTGTACTTTGACTGCACTTTGCAAAATAAATGTACTTTACACACAGTAAACTCTGAAATAGTTACACTGTAATAAAGCACACACTCTGCAAACACTTTGCACACACTGAGATACTTCGAACAACTCTAGTTATGCTTTGAATGGCTTCAGTCAATGCAAAATAGTAGTTTATGCCCAAAACACGGTCTTTTTACTAAAAAAAACATGCAGTCACCTTGCTCTTTAAGCTTATTTTGCCCTTTTATTGTACTTGTTTTGCCCATTTAATCTCTTGTCATGCTTATTATACCTTTCTTGTGCTCGTTTTACTTTAAACATGCTCGTTATGCAAACCAAAGGTAATTCTGAGCTTCATATAAGTATTTCTGCTAGTTTTATCAAATATCGTGGTTTCAAACATTTGTTAATTCATAATGCATTTTGTGCCTTTCGTTTGATTAATAATGAGTTTTGTGCCTTACAAATGCTCCGTTTCATTTCCTTTGCAAAATAAATCATTTGTGCAAGTTTTGGTTACCTGAAGTTCTTTTCTGGCCCTTTTTGAACATTTGAGCACTGTATGACTCAATCTGCTCAGTATACCTTTACCATCAACTCTATACAGCGTGACTTGAAGAAGTTGCAGTCTCAATCCCGGTTCTGACACCATGTCGCTCGTCCGGTCAGGATAAAACAGACAAACAGTTGTGGGTTCAGTTCACGCAGCTTTATTACATGAAAATGCATCAGGAATGAGGCTTTGTAACTTAAACTTAAATAAACTTGTAAATAAACTGAATACTACACTCATACATGTTAACACACTGGCTGTTCTTTCAAAATGGCACTGCTGCCTGCACGTGCTCACTATTTGTATACACGTGCCTATGTCTGAAAATGCTACTCTACAGATAGCATTAGTACAAAACCAAGGAAGTAGAAATTAGGGAGACAATAAGGAAACAGAAAACAGGAAAAGCCCCATGCAATGGTGGGATACCAATAAAAAATTTGGAAGTGGAGGGAAAAAGAAGCAAGTCTAGCAGTCATTATTCAGTAATAGTATGGGTGGATAGATCCTGGAAACACGGGAAAAGGCAGCTGTAGTAATAATCTCAAATGAGGGAAGGATCCTGTTGACCCTGGCTCGTACGTATATTGGTTCTAAATTGTGATCATAAGGTATTTATGACAAAGCAAGTAGTTAGTGAAAATAATAATAAAAGTAGATCAGTGTGGTTTTATTGAGGGCAGGCAAATATTTGGCAATATCAGTAGGAAATTTATGTTGAAAATAAATTCAAGATAAGTAACAAACTTATTATTGAGGTTGGATGCAAAAAAAACATTTGAAAGTCATTTAGAGTTTCTTGAGTAAAACACTAGAAGCATTTGGCTTTGTGCAAGAATGAATGGAATTGATTTTTAGAATGTATTGGGTGGAGAAGCTACAGTAAAATGTGGAGAATCACTTTAGACAAGTTTTAACTCTCCAGGGGCACAAGGCAGGGCTGTCCAATGTTCCCATTGTCATTTATGCTGTATCTGGAACCTTTGGCAAAGAATGCTAGGCAATCTGACATAGAGTTACAGCTGGAATGGGGAATACTATAAAATAGTGGTATTTATGGATGATATATAATCCTCTACATCATGAGGCCTGAACAGGATGTAGAGAAATTATTTAAAATAGTGCCGAGATTTTTTTTTTTTAATTTATCTGGATACAAGGTGTAGGAAGCCAAAGCAAGACACAATTTTGTTAAACTGTATACTGGAACATGACATGTTGCAGGTGTTTCCTTTTGGAATCATAACAAAATGAAATATCTTGAATACTGTTCAACTGTTCATGAGGGTTATTGAACCAACTGTAGCAGAAATGAGCACAGAAAATCATTGGGAACATTACAAAATAGATGTTAATGTTGGACTTGGGTATAAAATTTACTACTGCCCTTACTGTTACACAGTGGATATAAAAGGTTTACACACCGTTAAAATGAGACCACAATAAATCATTTCAAAACTTTTCCCACCTTTAATGTGACGTGTAACCTGTACAATTCAATTGGAAAACAAACAAATCTTTTAGGGGAAAAAATATACAAAATAAAAAATGTACAATACGCTGGTTGCATAAGTATGCACACCCTTAAAGTAATGCTTTGTTGAACCACCTTTTGATTTAATTACAGCATTCAGTCTTCTGTGGTAGGAGTCTGTCAGCATGGCACATCTTGACTTGGCAATATTTGCCCACTCTCAAAACCACTCCAAATCTGTCAGATTGCGAGGGCATCTCTTGTGCACAGCCCTCTTCAGGTCACCCCACAGATTTTCTATTGAATTTAGGTCTGGGCTCTGGCTGGGCCATTCTAAAACTTTAATTTTCTTCTGGTGGAGCCATTCTTTTGTTGATTTGGAAGTATGTTTGGGGTCATTGTGATGTTGAAAGATGAAATTCCTCTTCATCTTCAGCTTTCTAGCAGATACCTGAAGGCTTTGTGATAAAAGTGGCTGGTATTTGGAACTGTTCATAATTCCCTCCACCTTGACTAAAGCTCCAGTTCCAGCTGAAGAAAAGCAACCCCAAAGCATGATACTGCCACCACCATGCTTCACAGTGGGGATGGTGTTCTTTTGGTGATGCAAATTGTTGTTTTTGCACCAAACATACCTTTTGGAATTGTGGCCAAAAAGTTCAACCTTGGTCTTATCAGACCATAACACATTTTCTCACATGCTTTTGGGAGACTTGATGTATTGTTTTCACAAATTTTAGCCAAGCCTGGATGTTTTTTATGTGTAAGAAAAGGCTTCCATCTTGCAACCCTACCCCATAGCCCAGACATGGACAATATGGGAGATTATTGTCACATGTAGTACACAACCAGTACTTGCCAGAAATTCCTGCAGCTCCTTCAGTGTTGCTGTAGGTCTCTTGGCAGCCTCCCTCACCAGTTTTCATCTTGTCTTTTCATCAGTTTTGGAGGGACGTCCAGTTCTTTGCAACATCACTGTTGTCCCATATTTTCTCCATTTTTTGATGACTGTCTTCACTGTGTTCCATGGTATATCCAATGCTGTGGAAATTTTTTTGTACCCTTATCCTGATTGATACCTTTCAACAATGAGATCCCTTTAATGCTTTGTAAGCTCTGTGCGAACCATGGCAACTGAGTAAATGTCAGGAAAATCCTATTAGGACAGCTGAACTTTATTTGGTGTTAACAGAGTCTCTTTAATTGATGGCAGGTGTGTACCCAAGAAGACTGAATGCTGTAATTAAATCAAAAGGTGCTTCAAGACAGTATTAGTTTAAGGGTGTGCACACTTACACAGCCAGTGTATTGTAAGTTTTTTATTTTTTATATTTTTTCCCCTAACAGATTTGCTTGCTTTTCATTTGAATTGTACAGGCTCTAGGTCACATTAACGGTGGGAAAAGTTTTGAAATGATTTATTGTGGTCTCATTTTTTTATATCATAAAAACCTGGCATTTTAACAGGGGTATGTAAACTTTTTATATCCACTGTACACTGGGCAGACTTACTTTTATCATCCACTTCAGGGAATGTAGGATAGAGTAGTTAAGGAAATAAAACAATTTATATGGGGGAATAAGAACGTGAGAGTTGAGTGGAATAAGCTTATAATGTCGGGAGAGTGTGGAGAATTGAGATTGCTGGATTTGAAGGAGTACTTTAAAGCATCATGGTAAACATTAATGTAGCTGTTGTAGGAAAATTGTGCAGTCCTAGGTGGAAGATGGCGGTGAAGTCTGGGAGAAAAATAGGACTGAAAGTCAAATAGGAATTTGGATACAGATGATAGATCAGGAGCAGAAACTGTATACCCCAAATTATACCAGTCAAGTCATGAAACAGTTCCTAAATTTGGACAAGGAGAGAGAAGGTAAAAATAAGGTTACATATAAAGAAGCAGTAGTAATAGATTTGAACGAAGAAACAAGGATCCTAGATATTGGGAACAGAAACGAAATGTGGGAGATAGGCGAAATAAGTCTTTGACCTACAAGAAGTAGATAAGATGACGTGTTTGGGCCTGGTCTGAATAGAAAGAAAAAACAGAAAAGGGTCTTTTGATAGAGACTGTCACATTTAGCAACTAAAAGAAATTTGCAAAGTGGGGCATATAAAGCCTTTAATGGAATTAAAAGATGATCTGGGAGAAAAGTAAAACAAGATTGGAATAAAAATTAAATATACAAGTTGTAAAAGAAGACTGGGCAGACATTTGTCTAGCCCATAGATATATGGTACCGTATTGTGGAAGTTTAGAATATTTGCATGAAATTGTCGGCATGGGTATTTCTATACCCCAGGTCAGAACTGAGAAAATATTCCAAAGTACAGATGCTATATGCTGCAGAGGTAAAGGAGAGAGAGAAACTTGTGAGTATATAAACAGGATTTAAGCACAAACTTTACTCAGCATTAATAAACATCTCATATGGGGAAGTTGGAACCTGTTGAAGATTTAATCCTAGTGGATAGGAGGAAAAGATGGGAAAACTTGAAACACACAAAAGCACTAATTGTAATACTAAGGTTAGTAATAAAAAAGCCATTACAAGAAAGTGAAAAAAAAAAAAACACTTTTGAAGAGGTAACACTTAATGAAAGAAATTAGAGACATAATGAATTAACGGATGGTGTAGGCGAAGAAGAATTTAAAATTCTGATTAAGAAGTTGAAACAAAATATAGTTTGGAGATGTGAGAATTTGCTTTATCCTGATATAGAAGATTAGGCTATGGTAACTTTTTGACCCAAACAAAATGTGGTCTTTTTTTTTTTTAACTTTTCCTTTTTAACATGTTTGCTTTTTATGGTATACACAAGAGTTACAGTTCGTAATGAGTAAGGTTAATGTGTTTGTTGGGTTGCTGTGTTAAGTATAGGGCAGTTGTGCTGAGTAATGGCATGTAATAGGTCAAATGTTTTTTGAATTGCACACGTTAGTATTAGAGTGAGTCCAGATGGTGGAGTATGAAAGAGTGACAAAAACAAAAAAATTTAAAAAAAAAGTCAGTCACTAGTGTAAAGGGAAAGTGCATCGTGCATGAGGAGTGCGCACAGTATGCACGGATTAACTGAGAAAACAAAGATTCAATGCACTCAAGACGATATGCCTATGTAGGACAATATGACTAAGGCCTCCTTTTAAGAAGGAGCTTTGGTGAGCCATTATGGATATTCCCTTACGTGTAGTGGGGAGTTTGGTCCTGTTCAACCCATCATCACAGGACCTGATCAGTGATCTACAGAAGAGGAATCAGGCCCTCACCAGTGTGGAGGGCCTCTGTGACCCTCCCTCTCTGCTTCATTTTTTACTGTCTATTTTCAGACTCCACCAGCCCCTTCAGAAAGAAACCCCTTTGTTAGAAGCTGGAGGTCAAACAGTCTTGCCATATGGCAATGCTGGCTGCCACCTCAATAGGTGCAGACTCTTCGTTTAAGTCTGTCTCTGGGGACAGTTCTCTGAGTTTGTCCAGAGTTACAGGGCAGTCATGAATGACTGGTTCTTGCCATGATCATCAGTGGCCATATCTTAGAGTTCTTAGTTCTTCCCCTAGAAGGAGCTTTGTTTGTGGATCAAGTTGGCTTTTCAGAGCTTTTCGGACAAATTTAAATCTACTCTTTAGAGGTGCAGTAAAAGCAGTCCTTCTTTCTGAATGATGCCAAGATTTTTGCACATCATAGGTTCATAGGTTCATACTAGGCTGTCTGCCCTATGGCATTTATAAGCCTAGCCAAAGTGTGTTTGGCTTTCGCCACCCATTTTAAATTAATTTTGCTATGCCCTTTTTCGAGGTTAGTATACTGTGCCTCTGTCTAACAGTGACACAGAAGTGATACCTGGGGTAAACCTACGATCTCCCATCCACTCATCAAGATTCCTCTTGAAGAGAGTCAATGAGGGACTCTGCCTAACCTGGACTGGGATTTTCTTGGCTGTAAAATGGTGAGAGACTTTCTGTTCCATCATTGACCTCTAAGACTTCAACAGTCACATCTGTTGCTGTTTCTTGTTCCATATGAAGCCCAGAATGCTTATTCCCCTTCTGCGCTGGTATCCCCAGATGATGCCACCAGAAATTATGTATTAGATGCATTTTGGCATATCATTGTTTACGCAGTTAGATGTCCTTCTATTCCCTTGTTACAGTATTCATTACATATGGGTTTACTCCTCTTGCTACCTTACCATCCAGTCAGTAAATAAAAGTTTTCAGTCACTGTATGGGGCGTGGGATGTCTGACATGGCGAGTGGAACGTGGGCCATAAAAGTGATGTCTGCACACACTGGCCCTCAGAACTTCTCAGCCACCAGTCGAACATCCCGCCATCAGATTTCGATAAATCAGATAAGTGCCCCGTTGGGAAACCTTTCAGTCATTTTGTTTAATGTAATGCCTGTTCATGTCTTCCAGAAAGGACAGGTGTAAGTGCGGCTGTCAGAGACCCCACAAAGACGCCCACGATCAGTGTCTCTTTTGTTTAGGTCGGTCGCACGACTACAAGGCCTGCTCCATTTGTCAGGCGTTTGTGCCCAAATCTTTGCTCAGCCATCTGCATGGGCTCAACCTGTGTCTAGAAAATAAATTACTAAAACAAATGGCCTTGATGTACCTGCCAAACTGCCAAAAAAGAAAGCCAAGACTTTCAGGCCTACCACTACCACTGCGCCTCTTATGTCCAACCCTCAGCATGTGGCCGATGGCCTGGTGGAGGATTCAGGCTCTGCCACCTCGGTTGTAGCAGGTACCTCCATGGAAGCTGCATAATCCTGCGTGAAGGGAACCTCCATAGAGGCTTTTCCGACATCTGTTTCCGACATTGTGGGGGAACAAGCGATTCCGGTAAGTCGGTCGGATCCCTCCAGTTCCTTACAGTCACCTGATTCCAGGCCATCCTCCCTTCAGATGCCCGCCAGGCCTCTCAAGAGGAAGGAAAAAAAGGAAGCACATCTCACCTTCTCTTGAAAGCATGCCTGACTGGCAGGCCTTTAGCCAAAGTTTGTTTAATGCTTTCATGGCCTTACGGCCTACCACTACAGGGACTTCTACGATCCCTCCTCCTATTCTGAGCCCAAGGCCTGAAACATCAGACCCATCCATGAGGGAAGAGGAGGACTTTTCTCCTATACCACTCCGTTTTCTTCTCCGTTGACCCTGACTCCCTTGACCTTTGGGGAAACCATTACCAAGATGAAATAACATTTTAAGTGTGAATCCTCAGAAATGACTGAGGTTCAAAAAAAGTATTATGACCTCATTCAGATGGATTCCCCAAACCCTACTGCTGTCCCTCCTATTTTGCCTGCCTTCCTGGATGCCTTCTCTTCAGCATCCTTGAACCCTGACTCACAAACCCTTGCTCCACGCAGACCTGATAGATTTTATAAAGTCCCTGAAACTGCTAAGTATCCTGCCACCATTTTCATCTCCACAGATCAGGCTAAACTATTACCCACCACCATTCTCCCTGCTGACAAAGACAGCAAAGCCATGGAACTCTTGGGTAAGAAAATTTACACCTCTGCTATTTTGTCCTTCAGGGCCACTAACTACCAGGCAGACATGGCTTAATATGCCTTATTCCTCCTGGAGAAAGCCTTCAAGGGATTTTCAAAGCTTCAATGTCTTCCCTTATGGCTCTTATCTCCTGGGTTATCAGGCACTCTATAAACTGCATTTATGATGCTGCTGAAGCATCAGCAGGGTCAGGAGTATCAGCATCTGCCTTGAGAAGATATTCCTGGCTACACCTCCAGCCCCTTCTAGATGACTTTAGGGAAAATTGATTGATGCCCCTGTGGACAGCACAGCTTTGTTTGGTAGAAAAGTGAGTGATTTATTTAAGTCACTACAGCAAAAGGGGAAAGAGATGCAGGATTTAAAACACCTGCTAGTCTCTCCTATCCCAGAATTGCAAAGAAACTACCCAGCTAAAACTCAGTTTATTCCTGTGTGGACATCCATCATCTCAGACAAATGGGTCCTTTCAGTCATTTAAAATGGGTACTTTATGACCTGGCTCATGCCCCAAAGTGAAGGGGTATCCCACAACCTCCAAAACAACAGTGACATCTTTTGCAGCCAGTACTAGAAACCCTGCTGGCTCAAGGCACCATTGAAACAGTGCCTCTGGCTGCAAAAGGAAGAGGTTTCTACTCCAGGAATTTCCTAGTCCCAAGAAAAATGGTCCTTGGAGACCACTCCTGTATCTCTCTCTCTTCTCAACCTCTTCCTTCAGGTTCCTACCTTCAGGATGTTCACCTTACTGACTCTTTTTCCACTCCTGCTTCCCCAAGGGTTCATGGCCACCTTAGATATAAAGGATGCCTACCTTCACATCCCTGTAAGGCCCAGTTTCTGGAAATACCTGAGGTTCTCAGTGGGCCCTTCTCACTTTCAATTCTCTGCCTTGCCTTTTGGGCATTCCATTTCACATCCCTGTAAGGCCCAGTTTCTGGAAATACCTGAGGTTCTCAGTGGGCCCTTCTCACTTTCAATTCTCTGCCTTGCCTTTTGGGCATTCCATTTCACATACCTGTAAGGCCCAGTTTCTGGAAATACCTGAGGTACTCAGTGGGCCCTTCTCACTTTCAATTCTCTGCCTTGCCTTTTGGGCTTTCCACTGCACCCAGGGTATTCACCAAATGTCTGGCTCCAGTTATTGCCTTTTGTGGGACAAAGGAATCCAGATATTCCCTTATCTGGATGATCTGCTTCTACAAGCAGACTGCAAGGAGACCCTGCTGCAACACATACTTCTTGCTATTTCTCTCCTACACTCCCTGGTATTTCAGATCAGCTTCCCAAAATCTCACCTGGAACCTTCTCAAGACCTTGTCTTCTTGGGGTGCAGGATTCACACAGATTCTCAGGACATCGCACAGACATCATGAAAGCCTACCCCCCCCCCCCAAAAGGTGGAAAGCTTGACAGAACACCTACATATGGTCCTTCAGACAACAGAATTGACAGTAAAGCAGTACCTCAGGCTCCGGGGCTACATGGCAGCCACAATCCCCATGTTACCATTAGCAAGACGCCATATGTGAAAGTTGCAATAGTACCTAAGGTCAGTCTGGACCCAGCACTCACACCCCTTCGGAGTACAGGGTTCCCCATGTGCCCTGCCTCAAACTAGAAATCCAGTGGTGGTTGAAACAAGTGAAACTCAATCCAGGTCTTCCCCTCCAACCACCCCAACCCAAACAGGATCATGCACACACATGATTCAGACTTGGGCTGGGAAGCAACTCTGGGCCATCTGAAAGTGCAGGGGCTGTGCCTGGAGCCCAACATAAAAGAACACATCAGTGTCCGAGAAATGAGGGCAGTTCTCCTGGCCCTTCCAACCCTATCTACAACAGGGACCACTAAAGATCTTTACAGACAGTACAACAGTGCTATGGTACCTCAACAAACGGGGGGGGGGGCAAATTTTACTTGCTTTGCAGACTAGCTCTCCTAGTGTGGGAACTGGCCACCTCCCAGGGAGTTGCCCTTCAGGCGGTCTACATTCTTTCACTGCAGAACTCCCAGGCAGACTCTCTCAGCAGATCCATCACAAACAACCACAAATGGATCCTGCACAGGGATGTCTTCTTGGACCTCTTCCACCAGTGGGATACACCTCAAATAGACCTGTTTGACTCCTCCATCAACCGGCAACTTCCTTCCTTCTGCACCAGCTCCCACACCCTCAGGCAATGGCAACAGATGCCTTCTCAATCTTTTGGAAGGGGAAGTTTCTTTATGCATTTCCCCCCTTCCCACTCGTACAGAAGATCCTGCTGAAAATCCAGCAGGACAGACCAAAAATCTTGTTGGTGACTCCCTATTGGCCAAGACAGCATTGGTTTCCCCTACTACTACAACTATCCAAGGGCAATCACCACAAGTTCCCCCCCAGAGTAGACCTTCTCACACAGCACAAGGGTTCCCAAATACACTCACAGTGGGAGTTCCTGCATCTCACCGTGTAGCTGATAGGATTCTGATCCCCTTCAGACACCTTTACAATGAGGATGTGCTCACTGTCCTGCAGGAGGCCAGGAAACCGAATATCAGAAAGTCTTACTTTTCAAAGTGGAAGAGATTTTCTATGGTGTCTCAAAAAACAGTTAGGCCCGCTTGCAAGCAAGACCCCTCTAGTTCTGTCTTACCTGTGTGAACTCCTGCAGACAGAACTGGCCTACTCTTCCATTAAAGCCCACTTGTCTGCTATTTCAGCATGCCTTCCTCTGGATCCCCCTAGCATCCAGACTACCAGCTAAGTTGTTCCTTAAAGGGGTCCTTCACCCGAGACCTCCTGGGAAGCCATCTCCACCCCCCATGGGACCTCAACTGTGTTTTGGAAAAGCTTACTCTTCCTTCATTCGAGGCAGCAGACAAAGCTTCCCTAAAACACTGTACATGGAAAACTGTAGTACTCGTGGCCTTGACCTCAGCCAGAAGAGTGTCAGAGCTACAAGTCTTCATGGCTATTCCACCTTTCCTGGCATTCCACACTGACATGGTTACTCTTAGAACTAACCCTACCTTCATGCCCAGGGTGGTGAATGACCTCTCCCTAAATCAAGCCATCCACCTTCCAACCTTCTTCCCTAACCCACAGGGGGGCAGTGAGAGAGTACTCCATTCCCTGGATGTGCACAAAACCAAGTCCATCAGACAGGCCGATCAACTCTTTGTCTCCTTCCATCCCAGGGCCCTAGGAAAGGCAATAACCAAACTATTTCAACCTGGGTTTCCAAAGCGATCACCTTCTGCTACAAATTACATGGGAAATCCCTGCAGGGTACTGTTAAAGAACACTCCACCCAGGGCTATGGCCTCCTCAGGAGCCTTCTTCTGGGGTTTGGATACCTCTACCATTCTTGAAGCAGCCACTTGGTCATCAGTGCACACCTTCACCAAACACTACAAGTTAGACCATATTTCCAGAGCCAGGTTGGGTTTTGCCAGGCTTATCCTTCATGGATTCCTGGAGACTGCCTCTAGACCACCAACCCCTACCAAACAGTGAGCTTTGGCACACATACATATGTGATGAATACTGCAACATGGGAATAGAAGGACATAGAAAATGTGTGTAAAATCTTACCATAACCATAGATGTCCTTCTCTTCCATGTTGCAGTATTCCTTCCCACCCTCCTTCCCCTCCTGTTATGCTGCATTTCCCTTTCTGGATGGCACAGGACTGGCATTTTCCTTTGCTAGGACTAGTTCCAGCTGGAACTTACAGTTCTGAGGGCCGGTGCATGCAGATGTTACTTGTATGGCCCACATTCCAAAAGCCACATCAGCCGTACCATGCACCATACAGTGACTGCAATCTTTTGTATACTAGCCGGACGTTCATGTAGCAAGAGGAGTAATCCCATATGTGATGGATACTGCAACATGGAAGAGAAGGACATCTATGGTTATGGCAAGATTTTACAAAACTTTTCTTTCCTTTTGTGTATTTTAAGTAAGTTACAATTTTAATACAGAGTTTGTTTAAAAAAAAAAAAAAAAAAAAAACATTTTCATCAGATTCTGCACTGCTAGACAGTTTCTACCAGTCACAACTGCAGGGCTTTTTTTTTTTTTTGCAACTGTACACCTCACAAATGATGGGCACTTCAGTGGCAGGTTGGACCTTAGAGCCCACATCTTTGGGGCTGTCTGGTACTCCACAAGGTGTGGGTGTCCACACTTCCTCCTGAAATATCAGAATGTTCTTAAGGTAGTCCATTCATCCTTCTGCCCCCTCTGCAGAAGAGAAACTAGTGGATAAAATGCCTTTACAGTTCAGGTATGGTTTTCCTGTCTGAAGCATGAGAGCCAATAATGAGAGTAATGGTATTTCAAAAAGTAAACCGAGATTCTGACAGTAAAACCGTGTATTTTAAAACCAGATTAGCTGTTATACCTATCAAGTGTTTTGGTAGAGGGTCTTGCCCACATACCCCCTGATTTAGGGAGCTTCCCACTCCCCAGTTACTTAAGTATATTAACTCCAAGGTTTTTGTATTTCATAGTAGGTGGCATTTCTCCACATTCTTAGCCACCTTTTGCTTGTTCAAGAGTTCTGAGTTTTGTAGTTAAGGTCTTTACACTTTCAGCAGGTACTTTTGGGCATAAACCAACAGCTTAGGTTCTTCCTGAAATGGGTACATGAGTTCTGGAAGATGCTACAGTTTTCTGATTTGCTTCATGGATGAAGTTGCTGGCTTTTGCCAGTCAAACTCTCATGTCATCAAGTGGTTTACCAGCTGCACTAAATTTTGCCATCAGACAGCAAGCCACCCATTGGAAAATGCTGGTGTCATAGACCACTCCACCAGGGTGTGACTTCTTTGATTGCTTGCTTTGCATACGTCTTTTGTGGACATTTATGCCATGGCCTTTTGGTTAATCGCCCCCTCCACAGAGTATTATTGCTCCGAACATGTCTCTAGGAACTGGACAGTTCAGGATTCAGCCTTATGAGGTTTATGGCCTTATGGTCATTTAGCCACATTCTTGAGGGGGTTATATTTCTAAGTATTATTCTTCAATTGTAGATCCATTAGAGAGAGTCATCAAAGTCAGATATAACAGGTGAATAATAGGATTAGATGATTTGTCAGAAGACTCCTCTTGGTTGATTTTAAATTTTCCCTTTATGATTTTTCTCATATGTGCCTACCAGCCATCAACCCCTCCCATCATCTCAGACAGTGCCATTTTTCCTTTCCTCTGCACTTGGAATTCCACCCAGAAATGAGGTGAGATCTGTCTGAGTAATGCCGTCATTCAGGCATGCACGAGCCTGTTTAATGTCCATCCTGGTAAGGAGAGCATTTTGCATGGCATAACCCAACCCTTTTGGTGAAGGAGCATGAGAGCTTGATCATTACAGTGCACTCCCCATGAATGTGAATGCTTCTTTACACTCACTTTGAAGATTACCATCCATAGGTGATCCTAATGCCTAGCCCCAGACTTCCCCCCTCTGCATCATATCACCCCTTGTCTGAGGCATAGTAGCAGTTTGTCAAGCCAACTCCACCCCAGAAACCACTGCCACCCCCCATGGGCTTGCCCATCCTCCCTGCCTCTGCTATCAATCATCCAAGGTGCTAGTTGAATTCAGGCCACCCACACCATTGTTGGGGATTTATCCATGTGTGTCACTGACATTGGCTTGATTTAACTAATTTCCATTCCACTGCCCCCCTTTGTCTGTGTAGCTCATTCATCCAGCAGCTGCAAGCTTAGAAAATATTTACATTTTTATTTCATTGTACAGTGTAGGTTTACTGTATTGCCTTATTGTGATACGCAGGAATATGCCCAGTCAGTAGCTGGAGGCAAAATGACAATCTTAGGGACTGGGCATATTGTTCTTGTGTGTCACATAATGTCACAGCATGTGTTGGCAAAGGGTGTGTCCCCATCTCCAAACATGGAAGCTGTAAAGAAAAAAGCACCAGATCAAGAGAGTAAGAATCCCCACAGTCACAGATCAACTAATGCAGTAAGAATACACCTGTTATTTTCTTCCCCCCACTTTTTTAGTAACAGAGCACCCACTTAATGTACACAGGATGTAATAGCACCCTTTTTTTCAAAAATTGTTTCTCTTTCTATTCTCCCAGGATTAACATTTAAAATGTCCACTTGTTGCTTTGTCATATATATTTTTTTCATTTTATTTGGCAGTAGTCTGTTAAGTAGAAAACCTTTCCCCTTCATATACACATACAATAGAACTTCATCCTATCATTCCCTTCCTCTTTCTTCTGTAAAATCACCACTCTTTCTATACCATCATAGTACCTAATACTCACTTGCTTCCTTCTTGGTGTTTTACACTCCTTCACTTCTGACCTTCTCTAGAAGGAAGACATACAAAAACAAATTTGAATTGAAATTACTGAAATTCATTTGTTGAAAATTGGTTTAAAATGCAGTGGTGTGCTTGGCTGACATAGAATAGAGGCTGTTACTTGTACTTTCCAGCTAAAAAGTAGGCTGAAGCATTTGTCACATAGCAGTAAAATGTCAAGTGCTGGTTTCTTAAATGGACAAATGTTGTGCCCTTTCCTTTCACAGTACAGAAGGAACTGTAGGCTCATAACTCTCATAACTGTGTTCTTGATGCCTGAGGTAACAGCTGTAAACCTCATTATATTTTCTGACTAAAAATGTTTACTAAAGTAGTATAATACGTAATACATAACCTAAAAGTAAAATAGATTCATATTAATCATACTACATGCAAGCGAGCTGTAAATGTATGAAATAGCACTTCTGTTGATGCAGCTTTTCTTGTGGATTCTGATCATCTAGTATTTATGTAAAACAATTTCATGAACATGAAGGGCTCTAAGAAAATTCTGTACCAACACTAACTGAACGCAGTGCTGCATTCATGATGCTCATCTGACCAAATAAATAGGTTACTTGGCAGATAAAATGTTTACTTAATAATTCTACATGAGAGAACATTGCAGCAAAACGTAAGGCCACTTGTAAACTCAGCTTAGTAGTGCAGACAGCAGTTTATGGCACTCATTTAATACACCACGTAATAAAAACGCAAACTATAGTAATTTGTTTAAGGGCAATATATCACTAATGTCAATTAATCAAAATGAGCCAGACTAAAACATGATGATTTCATAAAGGCAACAGCACATCATACTTTCAGCAGTAGTGGAAGGGAAACATCAACCAGCAGTTTTAAATTTCATGTTATGCAGTGTCATTGGTTAAAAGGGTGTAACAAGAGTTAATTAGTATATGCAATTTACGTGCATTAAACAGACAAAATGTATTATGTCCTTAACCCTTAAAGGTTTATGAGAACAAATAAACAGACATATAACAATATTTTATTTGATTAAATGGTCATAAATTATGCATGCATTCAGGTCATTGGTTCACAAGTACCAGTATGGCTCAGTCATAGACCACATGGGTATAAATGACCTGAAACGTACCTCCCTAGACTATATGAAGAGAGACATTGTGGAGCTCTTGGAATATGTGTCGCAGGCAGGTATGAACCTAGCATTGAGCAGCATTTTACTTACTCCAAGATAATGCCACAGTATGAACAAAACATGACTGACTTTAATAATTGGCTTAGTTTCTGGTGTCACCAAAACAGTTATAAAACAGAAAAATGGTAGCAGTGGAACCACAGCAACATTGTTTTTATTGTAGATAGAGTAGTTTCTGGTGTCATTCTAAGGGGATGCAGTATTTGTCAGTATGAAAGGAGATGGTAAACAGACCATGCTGCTTTGCCAGGGATGGCCTGCACTCCTCCCCCTAGGCTTTCAAATATTTTTTTTAGGGAATGAAAACAAATCAGCCCACAGCAAGTAGAACAAACACACACATGCAAAAACTTAACAGATTAAGCACTTTCAGCTTTAACAGTCTTCTTCAGAATCTTTTTTGTTTTGCAAAAAATCATGTTTAAATACCATCACTACAGATTGTTGAACCAATTAAACAAAACTATTAATTAACCAAAAACAGAAAAAATGTAATGGTCGTGAGTAGTGTGAATATCATAATAAACTTCTGATGTTAAGTTGTCAATCTCGCCTTCATTCTTGCTGGATGGGTTCGGAGCCGATCCTCGGCTCCGACTCGGCCACTCTAAAAGCTCGAGAGCTAGTTTCACTGGTTCGAGGCTCCCCTATATCCCACAATGCTAGGCGGTAACTCCTCAGATCTCGTTTGCCGCTACGCGATTGAGGTGCTTTTTTCAACCGGCTCAGGTTAGTTGAATCTTTTGACAGTTTTAGTCAGTGAGACCCCCCTTTAAGTTAGCTCTTTTTTATAACTTTTAAATAGTTAAATACTTTTAATCCCCTTTTAGTTAATTTTTCACTAGTTTCCTATCCTAAATTATCGAACCTTTCCCTCGGGCTTTAGGACCACTCCCTCCCTCCCTTGGTAGTTGGAGTGTCTGTGTTTTTGTAGGGAATTTTTTGTTTAAAACTTTATAAGTTAAAATTTAAAGTTTTATTTTCAGAAGTGTAATCGGTGTGTGTGTGTGTTTGGGATTACACTTTACTTCTCTTTGGACATGTCCAAAGAATCAAAGGTCTCAGGCTTCAAGAAGTGTGACTCGTGCTGTCAGAAGTTGTCTCTGACAGACGGTCACACTTCTTGTGTTTACTGCCTGGGACCTTTGCACCTGCAGGACTCATGTGCTGTTTGCCATGGCTTCAGCCCTAGAGTCCTGCAGGAGCGAAAAAATAAATTAATTCTAAGAGGCTTATTAAAGTCTGAGGGTCCCTCAACTTAGTCATCGGGGAGACCCTCTAAGTCCTCCAGACCTTCGGCTCCAGCCTCTGAGACGACTTCCGGGGGCTCTAAGCCCATTCGAACATCGGCTCCGGCCGGAGCCGATGATTCTCGAATTCATGTACCTATGGTGTCCTCGGCTCCGGCCGGAGCCGAGGAAGACATTACTCAGTTGGCTCCGATCAAGTTGTCAGAGCCGACAACTAAGAAGAGGTCCCGTTCTCCATCTATTGGCTCCGTTCATTCGGCTCCAGCATCACCTTTGCTGTCTGAACGGAGCCATAGATCCCACTCTTCTAGGTCTTCCAGGTTATCGGACCATGACCTTCAGAGAGTAGTGAGTCGACTTCTTAAGTCCGAGGCACTAGCCCAGATGCTTCAAAGTCCGACTCAACAGTCGAAGACTATCCCCACCACTCAAAATATTCCTCCTCTGACTCTCTTGAGTTCGAGCCGGCGTTCGGACCGAGACTGTGGTGGCGTCGGAACTGATACCTTTGTCTTCGGTTCCGTCGTCGGCTCCGATGTCTTCCTTGGAAGAATCTCGCGGACTTCCCTCGTCGGCTCTGAGGCGAGTGGCATCGGACCCTTGTCCGACCCGCTCTTCCTCTCGGTGCCGGGCGCTGGTGAGTTCAGCTCCGACATCGGCCTCGGAGCCATCACTGTCGGTGCCAGGGAGGTTTTCAGTTTTGAACGGAGACCTCCGGCTCTACCTGACAGGGGTGCCTTTGAGGTCATGAGGAGCGTGTTAGAACCAGGTTCTAATACACAGTCTGCTCCTTCTGCCCTTCCCTCCATGGTGCCTCCGGTGATTTCTACTCACTCTCTTGTCCCCGACCGTAGAGAGCCAGCTCCTCAAGTTTCCCCTGTGGGGATCTCCTCCTCTTCCGAGGCCTCTCCTGACCTTGTAGGAGAGCCCCCTAGGAAGAGGCAGTGTAAGAGGAAGCACATTGACTCCCCTGAGTCTGTCACCTCTGACACTGATTTAGAGGATTCTGAAGGTTCCCCTCGTTCCCCCTCTGAAGATGTCTCCTTTGCAGACATCCTTGAAATCTTAAAACAGAGGGGGAATTGGCCAGCCCTCAACCCTTCAGAGGATGAATCAGTGTACCTTGAGGCGTTTGGCTCTCGCCCTTCCACCTCCTGGGTGTCCCTCCTTTGACCCCTTATGCAAGTGGTGGCAAAGAAGGCTTGGGCGTCTCCTGACTCAGTAGAACCCACCCCCAGGAGACCATCTAAGTTCATCACGGCCCCCAAAGATAAAGAGTTTCTGACCAAAGGCATCTCTGTTGATGCTATGGTGGTGGCTGCAGCTACCAAGAAGGAGTTAGCTGATCCTTCGGTGCCTGTTCATCCTCCTAACAAGGAGTCTAGGTCGATGGACAGGTATGGGAAGCGGATGTTCTTGTCAGCGACCTTTACTATGAGATCGCTGAATTACCTGTGTCATTTTACTCGACTTCAGAGGGACTTACTCAAGGAAGCGAGTGAGATGTTGAAGGACCCAACAGCTGCGGGTTTTCAGGACAGGATGAACTCTCAGCTGGCTGTCCTTAATTCTATAACCAACTCCTCCATGCACCTCCTTTCATATGCGGCTGATGGAGCAAGTAGAGCGGCAGGTACAGGTGTAGTCTTGCGTAGGCACGCCTGGATGCGGCTTTGTAATTTTGCAGACCCCTTTAAGGCGTCCTTCACTAATTCCCCCTTTGATGGATCATCCCTCTTTGGTCCTCAAGTGAAGGAAACCCTGACTAGGTGCGAGACTGATGGCAAAACTCTTTCTGCCGTGAGTCCATTTTCTACTCCTTCTAGACCTTACCCCAAAGGTCAGAAGGGGGGAAAGATGTGGTTCCGTAAACAATCTCAAGGAGACTTGCCTGACGCACAGAGTTGATTCCCCTCTAGAGGCAGAGGGGAACAACAATGGTAGACGCGTCCCAGAGGCAGAGGGGCCCGCAGAATCAGGGCAGTCGAGAATCCTTTTCCGACCAGCCTTTTCAGCATCCCTGAGGTGTTGCCCGACTGTCCACCTTCGGAGGCAGTCAGGGGAAGGTTGTCACTGTACCCAAAAGCCTGGCTATCCCTAACTCAAGACAAGTGGGTACAGTCTATCATTTCCGAAGGCTACAAAATCCCTTTCCTTTTCATTCCAAAGCTGTCCAAAAAATCCCTTCAGACGTTCCACCCAGTCAAAGGGAGCAAGCAGCATTAGAAATTTCAAAGCTGCTGCAAAAGAGCTATTCAACCAGTGCCAGCAGACCAAGTAGGATCCGAACCTACTCCAAATTCTTTTGGTTCCAAAAACAGGGGACTGGAGACCCATTTTGGATCTCAGCAACTTGAACAAGTTTATCAAGAAAACAAAGTTCCGGATGGTCACGCTGCAGTCCATTCTTCCTCTTTTGGAACGGGACAGCTGGATGTGCTCTATAGATCTCCAGGACGCGTACTATCACATCAAGATGAATCGATGCTCCAGGAGGTTTCTCCGCTTCAGGCTGGGAACCAGTCATTTTCAATTCAGAGCCCTGCCCTTTGGTCTCACTACAGCCCCCCGAGTGTTTACCAAATGTATGGCAGTGGTAGCCTCTCATCTAAGACGTCAAGGATTCCAGGTGTTTCCGTATTTAGATGACTGGCTCCTTACAGCCCCCACCAAGCATCTTTTACTCCTCGCCAGAGACTACACCTTCGCACATGTCAGGCATTAGGCATTTCAATAAACTACGAAAAGTCTGTCTTGTCGCCTTGTCGTTATTACTTTCATAGGCTAAATCTAGACACAGTCAAGATGTCAGCCAGACTCACAGAGCAGAGGATAGCAGACATATACAAACAGGTCTTTTCTTCTTTGCAGAACAACAAAGTCAAAGCCAGACAGATCCTGAAAGTCTTGGGAATTATGGCGGCCGCCATCCCTCTCCTACCATTAGCTCGCTTCCATATGAGGATTTTGCAATGGATGCTCTTCACACAATGGTCTTACCAAAGCCTTCCAATGTCCCATCCTATTCGGATAACTCAGTCATGCAAGAGTCATCTCTCTTGGTGGATCACATCTCCTCAGCTCCTCCTAGGGAGACCTTTTGTCCCTCCCCCTCCGGTTGCTGCAGTGACAACGGACGCCTCCCTGATTGGGTGGGGGGGGGGGCATTTCCAGGGCAGGACAGTCCAGGGCATGTGGCAACCGTTCGAGTGCCACTTGCACATAAACGTCCTAGAGATGAGAGCAGTGCTTCTAGCGTTGCAAGCCCTACAAGTCTCTCTTCCCAAGGGAACTATAGCAATACAAACAGGCAACATGTCTGTAGTGTGGTACATCAACAAACAAGGCGGAACCAGGTCTTACCCCCTATGTCGAGAGGCACTCAGACTATGGCAATGGGCGATTTCTTCTCAGCGTTTTCTGTTAGCAACGCACATCCCCGGGAAGTCCAATGTGATTGCGGACAAATTAAGCAGAGCTATTCTCATGCCTCACGAGTGGTCTCTGAACAATTCAGTGTTGGAGAAAGTTTTTTGAAAGTGGGGCAAGCCTTGCTGCGACCTTTTCGCTACTCCCCAAAACAGCAAGTGCGACGATTTTTTCACCCTCTTTCCCCATCCAGGCCATCCCAGCAGAGACGCTCTAGTGCACGTTTGGCCCCGGGGACTTCTATATGCCTTTCCTCCCTTCCCACTGATATCTCAGCTGATACAGAAAGCCATCGCTCAGGAAGCTTCTATGATCCTCATTGCCCCTTACTGGCCTCGACAAATTTGGTTCCCCTTTCTCCACCGTTATCTGTTGGAACAACCTTGGCATCTGGACCCAGTTCCAGACCACTTGACCCATCAGTCGGGTCAGTTGCACCACTCCCTTCCCTCTCTGAACCTCACAGCTTGGTTCCTCCAATTCCGACCTTAGCCAGGCTTCCTTTGATATCTCACTCAGTTAGAGATATCTTGATTGCCTCTCATAAATCTTCCACTCGGAAGATTTATCATAGCAAGTGGAAACATTTCTCCTATTGGGCGCAGTCAAAGAATATAGATCCTTTCACTGCTTCTATTCAAACAGTTCTAGACCTTTTAGCCGAACTTTTCCATGCAAGTTCGTCCCCATCTACCATTAGAGTTCAATTGGCTGCAATTTCGAACTTTCATGTTGGAGTCTCAGAGTCCTCTATTATGTCTCACAAACTCTGCAAGGCCTTTTTAAAAGTAGTCTTTTTACTCAAACCACCCATCAGAGATCCTCCTCCTCAGTGGGATCTCAACTTGGTTCTGGCATCCTTAATTCTTCCTCCATTTGAACCTGCGGCTTCATGTTCTATAAAATTACTTTTGTGGAAGACGCTCTTTTTAGTAGCTATCACCTCAGCTAGAAGAGTCTCTGAAGTCCATGCTCTGTGTAGTCGACCCCCTTATCTTGTGTTTCATAAGGATAGGGTGTCTTTACGTACTAACCTGTCCTTTTTGCCCAAGATAGCTTCACTGGCAAATTTGAATCAAACCATTGAGCTTCCTGTTTTCTTCCCTAATTATTCTAATAGGTCAGAACAAAAGTTACACTGTTTAGATGTTCTTCGCCAACTTAGGTACTATTTAGACAGGACCAAACAATTCAGGAAATCTGACCAACTGTTTGTTTCTTATGCAGAAGGTAGAATGGGCCTTCCAGTCTCTAAAGTTTCTCTCTAGATGGCTTACTTCATTGATTACCCTAGTGTATGAGACAAGACATCAACGATTGCCATCCAAACCCAGGGCTCATTCAACTAGAGCTTTAGCCACTTCTGTAGCTTTCCAAGACAGGCTGCCTATTGATTCGATTTGTTCGGCAGCTACTTGGGCTTCTCCCCATACCTTCATTTCTCATTATAAGTTGGACTTGGCCTCTATAGACCAAGCCAACTTTGGTTCCACTGTACTCAAGAGTCTGTTCCGATAGGCCACCCGGGACAAGGTGCTAGGGACGCGGTCCCATCCAGTAAGAATGAAGGCGAGATTGACAACTTAACATTTAGAAGTTATGTACCTACCATAACGTTCCATGTTAGTTGTCTTCTTCTCGCCGCCTTTCTTGTGTCCCACCCTCCTTCCCCCTAGCCAGGACAGACCTAGAAGAGTTTTCTTCTTTGTTCCTTATGGAATTTTATTGCTGGCCTTAGCTTTCAAACGAGATCTGAGGAGTTACCGCCTAGCATTGTGGGATATAGGGGAGCCTCGAGCCGGTGAAACTAGCTCTCGAGCTTTTAGAGTGGCCGAGTCGGAGCCGAGGATCGGCTCCGGACCCATCCAGCAAGAAAGATGGCGAGAATAAGACAACTAACATGGAACGTTATGGTAGGTACATAACTTCTAATTTATTACCACATCTTAGTGCCAAATAACTCTAAAAACCTATACTCAAAAGTGCAAAAAAATTATTTTAAAATGCATTCGTTTACATTTGTTTAATTGAGAATTTCTGTTTAACACTACTTTATAATCTACACATGCATTTAACAAAACTTGACACTTAAGTTCTCTGTTCTAGTTCTTACTCCCTCTCACCATTAAAATCATTAGGCTTGTGGTCTATAACCATAAACATTTTTTTAAAAAATCTACGTTTAACTGAATGTTTTGCTATGACATTGTTCAGGATTTTAATTTTTATTGCATAATAATGCTCATACGTACGCTTCTTTAGTTCTCTGTTACTTTTTCCTATGTAGAATCCCTCATAAGACTGACATTCAGCTAGGTATACTGTATATTTGGATGTACAGGCAAAAAATCCTGGTACTCTATGGTTGCCCTGTTTCCTTATTGTAAACATATGGACTGTCATTAATGTGTCTACACTTTGTACAGTTCTGACACTTAAAAGTCCCTTCCTTGGTACTTTCAATACTGTAATTCTTCGTTTCTAAAATGTCCTTTATATTACTGCCCCTTTTGCTGACAAAGGATTGGAACCTAGAACTTTTTCAGAATCCATATAACATTAAATATCTTTTGTATAACCATCTTAATATCCTCACTATCCCAAAATATAACAATGGCATGGAGATTGTCCAGTCTTTTTTACTATTATGAACATCTCCATCTCCTTGGTCTACCTCTTCTTGTATTTTATTGATGATGGAACCTGGATACCCTCTTTTCACAAACCTGTGATGTAATGCCCTTGTAAAGTTATCCAGTTTGTCTAGATCCATTGCTAACCGTTTTGGTCTAACAAAAACTGTACCTTAAAGATGTGTTTCAAATATGGGGTGTGCATGTTGTTATAATGTGAAATAGTGTTGCTAGAAATGCTTTTATAATTAATGGTGGAGTATACTTTTGTACCACTTCCCTTTTTGTGAACTTTATCTGGTGACCTGCAAACCTTAAAAATTCTGTCCTTTGATATCTCTCAATATTTTTTCCAACTTTATTTCACTTCCTCTCCATATGAAAAATAAATCAGTAAATTGAAAACATGATGAGACAAATTCAAAACCTTTGGAATTAGACAAAATGTATATCTCCCAATATGCCGTGACTAGATTTGCCATTCTAGCTCCTGTGGCTACACCACTGGACTGATGGAATAATGAACCTTCAGATTAAAAATTATTATTAATTAATGCTATACTTTCTATTATAAATTTGATCTCCCCCACAGTATAATCCTTGTTTTTATTAAGAATAAAAGATGTCCAGTCTACCCCTACTTCATGTGGTATAACTGTGTATAATGAATTGACATCAGCGGTAACGAATAAGTCATTCTCCTCAACTGTAACATTCTAGTTTTTCTAAAAAATCAAATTAATTCTTAATAAAAGAAAACATTTGTTTTACCACTGGTAACAAACCCTGTCTATGAACTTAGAAAATGCTTCTAATTTCAAAGCAGGTGCAGACACTATGGATCTATAGGGGGTGTATTGATGTTTTTGTGAATTTTTGGAACACCAAATAGTTTCTGTTTTGGTGTATAAAAATGTGTGTACATGTTTTTAGTGATAACACCTTCCAATAACTTTTCATACAACCATGATCTCAATATGTGTATAAGCCTTTTAGTTGCCACTTTTATTGACTTTCACATAAAATTGTGAGTCCCCCAACATGTTAGTCATAAAAGAGAGGTAATCTTTTTTTTATAGACAATTACCATGGAATCACCTTTGTCTGTCGTCATTATTCTAATTTCAAAATCTTTCAACAGCTTTTTTTAGGCTGTTCTTTTCTTGTAAAGTAAGATTAAAATGCTTTTTATGACTTATTATTCAATAATGACCTAATTTCTCTTTCACAGCAGTCTTCAAACATTTTTATTACTGGATTCACAGGTGGAATATAGGTACTAGAAGTGACAAGTCTGCTTTTGTTCTAAAATTTTTATCCTTAAAAATGTACTTAAGATTTAATTTCCTTGTCTGACTTTTTAGGTCAAAGATAGTTGTAACTAACCCAGATCGTAGACTGGGAATGTACAAAAAACCCTTTTGCAAAATGCGACACTCACTATCAGTCAAATTTCTGTCTGTAAGGTTGAAAATGACATATTGTGAAGGAATTATCTCACTGGTCAACTTCTGTTCAATTTTGTACTGTTATACTTGTTGTTCCTTGGAAATACCAACATTTATGCTACTTCTGTGTTAACATTGTATTTTTTTGGTCCTCTCTTACTCAAACTTGATTCGTTTGCTGGAGTATGTGTAACAAATTCACCCCTTTGATGTTTTGCCCCCCCAGATTTTTTCTGTTCTATCTGCTCAGACCTCCTTGGGGAAAAACAACTTCTTGCACTGGACTAAAGGAACGAACCATGTCATCACTTGCAATTTGATTCTCTTCCACTGTTCTGTCTTGAAGGACTTGTTCTATGGTACCTGAGTCTTTAAGTTGGAATCTTGACAAACCAACGGTGTAAAAAAAGGCAAAAACAGAACCAGGAAAACTAAACCCTTTTTCCGCCTGGCTGGAATGGTGCAGTAAAAAATAGACAAAATTATGTACCAAAACAGTAATCCCAACAGTTTATTCAAAATAAATCGGTCATGCGCTTTCTTCCAGGAAGCTTGGACTTCATCATAACCAATTAAACATTTCAAAGACCCCCATTTAAAAAGTATAGTACAGCCAATCAAAAACACTTAACCCATACATGTGATAACATTTTAAAATGCCACAAATTAATTAGTTTATACAAACTGTAAAAATATATGAATATATTACATACATAACACAATTGTAATTCAAAAGTGCTAAAAGCTCTAAACTTTATAAATAGCACAATAGAAATATGTTCGTTAATACCAGGGGTGTGAGCAGCATTTAATCTTATTTGCCATTTCATTTCGGCTCTTTCAAGTGTGTTGGCCCAATCACCCCCCCCCCTAAAATCCATATAAACAATTTCTAAAATGCCAAATAAAAATCTTGTACAACATGGATTACTATTTAAATGTGTAGAAAAGGCATTATTTGTGTTTTTCTGTCTAATGGCGTATAAGTGTTCATACATTCTTCTACGGAGAGTCCTTTCCATTTTCCCTATGTAAAAACTAGAACAATGTTGACACATCGCCAAATAGACACAACCCTTAGTTCCACAATTGCCCACAACTGTTTTCACCCTTACACCAAATTCACCAGTGTACAATAGTGAATCCTTGAGAATGTATTTACAATAATTACAGTGCCCACAACCAGTAATTGCTTCATGCTGGGTTACCATATTCTTCGGTTAAAGTCACCTCTCAGCTGTTTCTGCATATCTGCCCTTAATTTCCTCTTTAACCTCTAGGTTTAAGATCAAGCAATTTCTTAGACGTCCTTCATAGCAAGCCTCCCAGGAAGCCTGTTCCACCTTTTTGGGATCTCAGTTTTGTTCTTGAAAAATTGACTCAGGCTCTTTTTGAGCCCACATTATCAGCTTCCCTGCAGCATTGTACTTGCAAGACTGTTCTTCTTTTGGCCCTTACTTCACCTAAGAGAGTATCTGAGCTGTTAAGGCTGTTCCTACTTTTTTATTTTTTCACAGAGACGGGATATGTCTTAATAAGTAATCCTTGTTTTATGCCCAGGGTGGTCAATGAGTTGTCTCTTAATTAGTCTGTTCATTTAGCCTCCTTTTTTCCTTCTCTAGGTTCATAGGTTCATACTGGGCTATCTGCCCTAGGGCATTTATAAGCCTAGCCAGAATGTGTTTGGCTTTCGCCACCCATTTTAAATTTATTTTGCTATGCCCTTTTTCGAGGTTAGTATACTGTGCCTTGTCTAACAGTGACACAGAAGTGATACCCGGGGTAAACCTACGATCTCCCACCCACTCATCAAGATTCCTCTTGAAGAGAGTCAATGAGGGACTCTGCCTAACCTGGACTGGGATTTTATTCCAGAGTGAAGGGAGCCTCTGGGTTATGAATCTGTCCCTCCCAGCATGTCCTATTTATTTCAGTGCTGAGGTTCAAGTCTCTCGAGCACGTAGCTCGATGGGATTTGGATTTTCTGAGGTGCAGCATGCCCATTAATTCTGGGTTGGACATGGCTTTATACGTCAGGCACAGATCGCCTCTGAACAGGCGGTATGCTACTGAGTAGAGCTGGAGTTTCTTTAACCGGCAGCATATGGCATCTGTTTGAGCCCTTTGATCCTCTTGGTGAGGTACTTTTGGGGTCTTTCCAGTTGCTGCAGGTGTCTGGTAAGGTACATCCCAAAAGGGCATTGTACTCAATTATGGGCCTGATGAGGGATGAGTAAAGCGGCACGATGACTCCCCTGATCTAGATGTGAATCCCTTCATGATTAGGTGGGCTATATAAAATGTTTTTCTAACCACTTTGGCCACGTGGTTGTCAAATGAGAGATTGCTATCAACTTGGGTCCCCAGGTCCCTAATTACTTCTTCTTTACTTAATGGATTACCACCTATGTGGTAATTTGTGGGCACTTTGTTTTTGCCAAAGGGATGACTATACACTTTTTGGCATTTAGCTTGAGGCCATGGCTCTGGCACCAGTTGTCTGTTTCTATGAGGCCCTTTTGGAGGATGCTTGTGTCGGCTGAAGAGTCGATTATGGCCCCCAGTTTGCAGTCATCTGCGAACTTGGTCAGCCACAGTCCTTCTGTGTTGGCCTGTACCTCCGAAATATATACCAAACAAAAGAGGTCCCAGGACTGAGCCTTGTGGGACACCACTTGTAACTGGTTTGAGTCTGACATGGCTCCAGCAATTCTAACCATGTGGGTTCTGTCCTTGAGCCAGTTTGCAATCCATCTAGTGACATAGGGTTTATATTTAAGCTGGTGAGCTTATCTATAATGCCCGAGTGGGGTATTGTATCGAAGGCTTTTGAGGTCCAGGTAGGCTGTGTGGACCACCTTCCCTCGCCAATGGCCTTGGTGACTGTTTCAAAGAAATCAACCAGGTTTAAGAGGCAGGATGTGCCCTTAACAAAGCCAAACTGGGTAGGATCCAGTGTTTGTAGGTCCCCAATATCTTTATTTATGAGGTCCATGATGATCCTTTCCATAGCTTTGCAGACCAAACTAGTCAGGCTTATGGGGCGATAGTTTCCAGGATCCGATGAGGCACTACCTTTATGGAGAGGGACCACTGTTGCTGTACGCCACTCTTGGGCACATATCCGGCAGTAAGGCTGAGATGGAACAGGAGATTTAGGGTTGCGTTTAGCTCTTCTTGGAGTTCATGTAGGACGAGCCCGGGACACCATCTGGTCCCATTGATGCTGTGTTTTTGCTTTGGAGAAGGGCGGCTCTACCTGAGCATCTGAGATGTCAGGGGCAGCACTCTGCTGAGATAGATATTTGCCCTTTGGTGGGAGGGGGAGGGAGAAGTTTGCGCTGAACCTGTCAGCTAGGATGTTGGCAATGTCTGTGGGTTCAGTGTATTTTTGTCATTTTGGACTAATTCTGAGCATATCTGGGAATTCCACCCAGGTTCCTAACATAACTAAAGAAAGCCTTGTGATTATCCTTAGTGTCCTGTGCAATTTTTCTCTCAAGCTGGCCTTAGACAATTTTATGTGTGCCCGTAGTTTTTGCTAATACTGATCAGTGATGCCTTCCCTTTTGGGATTTTGCTCTATCATTTAGTAGCTTCCTCCTTCTTTTGTATAGTTTGTTTATGGCTGGGGTCCACCAGACAGGACGCCTGCCTTTGGAGGATTGGGTCTTGGTTTTATTTTGGATCGATGATCCATGCATTCCTGAAGGTGTTCATAGAATGCGCTTATAAAGGATTCTGCAGTCTGGGCAGATTTTCCACAGGCCCGGGGCTTTGAAGGATTCTACCTCGGTTTTGAGGAGTGTGAAATTTGCTTTAGAGAAGTTTTTCACTGTGGTTTTCTGGGCAGGGGGTGGGGTCGGGATGTGAATATCCAGTGAGATTAGTTTATGGTCTGACCTTACCAGTGAGGGATACACTTCTGGTCTGGAGCATAGAGTCCCCATGTTGGTGATGATCAGGTCCAGTATGTTTTCCCCTCTTGTGGGAGTGGTAACAAGTTGTTCCATAGCATTTGAGTTTATAAATTCTAGGAACCTTTGGGCTAGGGTGTTGGAGCTAGAGTAATGCTCCCAGTCTATGTTTGGGTAGTTGAAGTCGCCCAATATAACGGTGTTTGGAGAGACCTTCATATTTTCCAGTGTTGTCAGGAAGGCCGAGTGGGGTTCCTGGTTTTGGGAGGGTGGTCTGTAGCAGGCTATAAACTGGAAGGCAGTTTTACCCACTGTTAGTCGCACATGGATAGTCTCTGATGCTTCGTGCTTTGCCACCAACCTGGAGGTGTAGGTATCTTTGATGAATATCGATACTCCCCCTCCTTTTGTGGTTCGGTCCAAGTTTTGGGGCCGAAAAGCATGGTATGAGGTATAACCTGGTAGTGATGGGGTGCTCTCGGGAGCCCTGAACCAGGTTTCTGTTACTGCACAGATATCGATGTTCTCCATGCTAAGGAGAGTTTCGAGTGCGTGCATCTTGAGGTTTAGACTTCTGGCGCTGAGTAGCATTACTCTTAGTTTCTTATCCCTTGTGATACCTATGGAGGTGGGTTTGTCTTTTGAGCCTTGCCTAAAAAATCTCTACAATCTGCTAGTGAGAAGGTTCTTCACTACTTGGATCCACATAGGCCCCTCAGATACTGTTTGGGTAAGACTAAGGCCAGTCACAAATATGAACAACTTTTATTTCCTTTCATTGCAGATATTTGGGTTTGGTAGTTTTTAAACAAGCCATGCCTTCCTGTATGTCTAAGAGTGTTTCTTTTGTTATTCCTTTCATGCTAAATGTCTTTCCATCTCTGCTAAGGGTCATTCAACCAGTGATGATGTTTCCTCTGGTGCCTTTTTCAAAGGACTGGATACCAATTCCATCCTTGAGACTGCTGCTTGTACATCTGTCCATACCTTCTCTAAACATTACAAGTTGGATGTTTCCAGAACAAGAGCTGGTTTTGCCAGGGCTATTCTGCATGTGTGTTTTTAGAGGGCTCTTCAGTGCCTTCCTCCTCCCTCTTGAGCCTTTGTACTCTGCCTTACATAAGGAGTACTGCAACAGTGATATGGAAGGACATAGTACAGTGGTGTAAAAATCTTACCAAAACAGTAGATGTACTTGTCACTGTTGCAGTATTCGCTCCCTCCCTCCTCCCCCTTCTCATCTGCTCTATTTTTCTTGCCTTCCTGGCCAGGGATTCTTTCCTTTATCCTCCTCCTGTTTAGACATTTTGTTCCTGCTGGGACCTTTCAGTTCTGAGATGTGTACATCCATACACATATGCCATACACTTTGAACAGGGAGCATACATGTGATGTACAGCATCTATAAGCTCTAAAGGCTTTGTTATACTGGCTGGACATTGACCAGTACTTGGCAGGAGATCCTTTAAGTAAGGGATACTGCAACAGTGAAGAAAAGGACATCTTCTGTTATGGTAAGATTCTAGACAACTGTACTGTCCCCCTCTGCAACCCAGGAAATCCATAATGTGTATTTAAACATATTGGGAAGTACTTACCATCCAACCCAATACTATATTCATGGGAGACATTAATTACCCCACTGTTAAGTGGGGATCGTATATGATTCCTAATGTACAGGCACAGAGATTTACTGGATTTTGTAAACACAAACTCCTTAAACCAGATCATCAATATACTAAGCAGGGGTGTAAAGTTACTGGATCTAGTCCTCACTAATAGGGAGAGTGTTGCACACCGCCCTATTGTAATGTCTTCAATGCTAAGGTCAGACCACAAAATGGTCTCCTTTGAAGTAAAAAGTAAAACCTGGAACTGTAGCTAACCCTGGAGTAGTCAGGAACTACTCTAAGGCTAATATCTTACTATTAAGTGATAAACTGACAAAATGTCAAGCCCTCATAAACCCTGAGAATACTGTTGCCTATGCAGAATTGTTCACAGAAACCCTATGCAAGCATGTTAATAACTGCATCGAGGTAGCTCTACACACCAGGAAGAAGTACAGAGCTAAGTCAAAAAAAACAAGCCACCCTGGTGGAATCACATCATCAGAAATTTGTGTAACAGAAGGAAGAAAATCATGGCAAAAATTAGGAGGCGTAGCACCCAGCTTGATAAAAGCACTCTCATCAAACTAAACAAACAACTCATTGAACAAATAGTCTACCAAAGCCAAATTTGAGATAAATGTGGTTTCCCAGGTCAAGGACAACAACAAGGCATGCTTTAGCTATGTCCACAACCTCAAAGGCAATGCACAGTTGTGTACAGAGCTCATTGTTAATGGAGCCACCTATACTGAGCCGGACGATATAGCAAACCTACTGGCTGACAAATTCAGCTCCAACTTTACCCCCCCACCTCCCCTTAAGAAATACCATCAGAAATGACTTCCCCTGCTATCACTAGGGAACAGGTCCTTAATGCTCTTTCTAAAGCCAACTGCATCAGTGGGCCTAGACAGTATCCCAGGATGCCTTCTAAATAGCATGACACATGACCTATCAGGCCTTTTGGAATTGCTGTTTAACTGTAGATGCAAAACAGGCTTTATTGTTCTCCTTTCTTGAGGCACAGTCACCTCTCTGCACAAAGGTGGTCCATCTACAGACCCTGGAAACTTCAGATCCATAAGTCTCACTAGTCTCATATGCAAAGGTATGGAAAGAATTATGAAAATGATCAATAGTAACATAGGAAACCTCCAGAATCTGGACCCAACCCAGTCTGGTTTTGTCAAGGGCAGATCATGCCTACTCAGTCTGGTGGACTTCTTTGAGAAGGTCAGTCAAAACAATGGGTACAAGCAAAATGGTTTACACTGCTTACCGTGACCTGGACAAAGCATTTGACACAGTACCCAGCTCTGGCATTGTTGACAAACTCAAGAATTTAGCTATAAACCCTTGTGTCACCCAGTAGATAGGCAGCTGGCTCACAGACAGGAGACAGGAAGTTAGAACTGGTGAGTCCACCTCTACAAATACTTCTGTCACAAGTGGAGTCTCTAAGGGATCAGTCTTGGAACCACTCCTTTTTGGCATTTACTTCTCTGAAGTTGAGACCAGTGTCAGTGGACTTTGTCTGACTAAATTTGCACATGATTAAAAATTAGGAGCAGCCATAGAATCCCCCACTGACACAAATGTTCTCCAGGAAGGGCTGACACAGGCATATAACTGGTGTCAGAGCCATAGACTAAAACAAAATGCCAAAAAAATGCATAATGGTATCCTTTGGGAAGTCCTTTACCCCTAGTAACTATAGTATTGACAACACACACCTGACAGCTAACCCAGTAATCAGGGACATGGGGACACACACAGACCGTAATCTAGCCTTTGACTATCACATGTCTACAGCAGTGAGGAAGCCATTCTGTTGTGCAACTTATAAACAAATGTATGGCATCTAGGTCCAAGGAAGTAATTGTTCCACTGTATTCATCATTCGTCAGACCTGTTGCCAAGTACAGTGCGCCTTTGCTATGTACTTAATCAGACATACCCAACAATTAGAAAGTCCACAGAGGTTTCTCACTAAAAGAATACAGGGTGTAAGTAACATGTCCTGTGCAGACTGCCTCAAGGTCCTATTCCTGTGTTCTTTCTTCTACAGGCTTTTCAGAGGAGATCTATGCCTGGCATGCAAGCCATTGTCGGACTCCACCCTGATGGACCTCCACATATCCACAAAATAAACAGCAGCAGAATTACCCATTCTTAATACTTAAACCTTGCCTGAAGAGACAGGTATGTATACCAGAGATTACCCATGCTCTGGAACAGGCTCCCCATCCATGTGAAGCAGAGTTCCTCCCTCACCTAATTCAAGTGCAATTTGGACAATTGAATGGGGAACAGGAAATGCATGCCTGGTTTGGCACTGGTATCTCTAATGGACACAGGCAGCCTGTAAATGGTTCATCTCCCAGGTCCTAGCTTGTAAATGCTTCATCTCCCAAGCCCCTGCTTACACTTATCAAGGGTACCAGAACTTGTCAGATTTGGGATGCATGGCTATAGGGTTGCCACCTTTTCAAATGCCCAAAGTGGGACATTTTTGGTACAAACATCAGATTTAGTAGGCCGAAACATACCCACAGCCAGTACAAAGGACAAAACTTCAATTTTTTTCCAAAGTAAAAGCTTATTCTTGCAGCATTTTAGTTGCTTATTCTGTTTCTTATAACAGTTTCAGGTGTTTCAGATACAGAATAACTGTTTTATGCGGCTATTACATAAAATATAGGAAATAATTTTGTCCTAAAATCTCAGGATATTTGCCATTTTTACAATTTTTTTTGCAGGACACAACTACCCAAAGAGGGACTGTCCCTCGCAAAGTGGGACAGGTGGTAACCCTACATGGCTAGTCTTAAAAAGGCCATTGTGATCATTAACTTAGTAAACACCTATGAACCTAAATGGAAAACAGATGTGGCAGTTTTTTGGGCACTGAACTGTTTTACTGGGAAAACTACCAGCACCATACTTGTAAACATGTAAATTCATACGGTAAAAGACTTTCAGCTTTTCCAGGTTAGGGGTCACCACAGTGGATCACCGGTCCGCTATTGATTGATAGTGGAGTTTTACAGTGTCGAATTGCTAGCCCAGCATCCAGCTTTCAGAGAAGGCACACACATGCACCTACCTGCATGTCTTTAAAGTTTGATCAACCACAGAGAGGACATGCAGACTCCACACAGAAGGAACTCCAGATGAGAATTGAACCGAAGAACCTCTTGCTGTGAGGTGACAACACTAACAGCTGCACCACCGTGAATCCTAAAGCAAATTCACAACTGTGTAGTGGCCCTGTTATCAAGACAATTAGCACCTTCAGAAAGAAAGGTTGCTTGTGAATTTGTCTGGTGGTGTTTAACCACAGTTTTAGTAATGCCAAACATAAAGGCATAATTATTCTGCACTGTCCTGGTTTTAAACTGATGTAAAGTTTTGTTGAAGTAAAATGAAAAACATATGCAAATAATCAAGTATATGACCAGTGTAGAAATAGCGTACTGTCATCCATCAAATGTGGAATAGGCTATAAAAGATGTAATTATTTTTGTTTGTTTATTTAATATTTGTTAAATGGATAAGTGGACTGGTCCATGCCCTTTATAGTCATGTCCCAAGCCAAAAATGCAACAATTTAACGTAAAATTTACATAAAAAGATTGCATTTAATAAAATAGGCAAGTAGGGCATACATTGAAATAAAAGGATAACATAAAACGCAGGCCATTATAAGGTATAGCCTGAGGCATTAGATGTGTAGTTATTGTAGCAGACAACCGGACCAAACATACATGCTGTAAAGATAGTAATGGAGTCTGGTAATCTCTAAAGTAAGTTGACCAGTATTTCAAAAACAGTTGCAGTTGTAGACTTCCTTTAGTTGTTTAGTGATTTCCCCCTAAAGGTGCCATATTTGTCTATAATTACCACTTCCTAGAATAAGCTGTTCCATGACACTGGCATAGTTTTGGAGAAATCCCTTTCCATGAGTGACGGACATACCTGTCATCTGTCCAGGTTTTTGCTGTATATTTTTGGTCTCTTCCTCATAAACATTATGATTTTTCTGGCAAATCATTGGGATGATCTGAAGATTGAGGTCACTAAATAATTATATACATTTGTGTTTCATGCTTCATATCCTTCAGAAAAATGCAGTACAAGACAAATCCTTTTATTCAAGCAACTTTCTAAGTTTATAAGAGCAATATTTAAAATCTGTGCCTATATTTGGACCTTTGTCCCCCAATTCTGTCAGGCTTTGTCCAGAGTTTTTGCACTAAACGGTTGAGAGATATGGTGACAGATCGAATGTAGACTACTGTTCCAGGGTTTTTTACATCAGTAAATATGACTGATTCTTTTTTGGAACTTCTTCACTAAATGTGGACAGTGATCACAATTGCATTGCATTAACAATTACTTTAATAGTAAAGAATCCCTTGTAGTGTGTGGGAGCCAGATAGCCTTGGAAATATGATAAGCAGTGGTATTTTTATCATGGGGCAATGAAGTAAATATACACATTTTGTTCTCTTCTGTCTGTAACACAGCTGCTGTTGTTGGTTGAGTTAAGATAAATATTTAGGAGAGTATGCTCAAACATACACTGGATATAAAGTGTACACACCCCTGTTAAAATACCAGGTTTTTGTGACATAAAAGAGACCACAATAAATCAGTTCATAACTTTTACTACTTTTAATGTGACCTATAACCTGTACAATTCAGTTGAAAAATCTGTTAGGAGAAAAAGATATAAAAAATAAAAAACGTACAATAAGCTGGTTGCATAAGTGTACACACCCTTAAACTAATACTTTGCTGAAGCACCTTTTGATTTAATTACAGCATTCAGTCTTTTTGGGTAGGATTCTATCAGCATGGCACATCTTGACTTTGGCAATATTTGCCCACTCTTCCTTGCAAAAGCGCTCCAAATCTGTCAGATTGCGAAGGCATCTCTTGTGCACCATCCTCTTCAGGTCACCCCACAAATTTTCTATTGGATTTAGGTCTGGGCTCTGTCTGGGCCATTCCAAAACTTTAATTTTCTTCTGGTGAAGCCATTCATTTGTTGATTTTGATGTATGCTTGGGGTCATTGTCATGTTGAAAGGTGAAATTCATCTGCAGTTTTCTAGCAGACACCCGAAGGTTTTAGACCAAAAGTGACTGGTATTTGGAACTCTTCATAATTCCCTCCACCTTGACTAAAGCCCCAGTTCCAGCTGAAGAAAAGCACCCCAAAGCATGATACTGCCACCACCATGCTTCACCATTGGGATGGAGTTCTTTTTTTTGATGCGAAGTGTTGTTTTTGCACCAAGCGTATGTTTTGGAATTGTGGCCAAAAAGTTCAACCTTGGTCTCATCAGACCATAACACGTTTTCCCACATGCTTTTGGGAGACTTGATGTATTGTTTTGCAAATTTTAGCGGGGCCTGGATATTTTTCTGTGTAAGAAAAGGCTTCCGAGTAGCAACCCTACCCCATAGTCCAGACATATGGAGAATACGGGAGATTACAGTCAGAAGTAGTACACAACCCACAACCAGTACTTGCCAGAAATTCCTGCAGCTCCTTCAGTGTTACTGTAGATGTTCTTCGTGTTTCACTGTTGCAGTCATCACATTTGGGTTATCTGCTTGCAGTAGTCCTGATTATCAAAGTCTTGGGTCCTACGTCGGTTGCTGTCTCATCTTCCATGACGTCAGGTAGTCAGGGGTATAAAGCATGCAGCTGATGCCATTACAATAGTCTTTCTTGTTGTGCGGTGCCTGAAGCAGAAGCATTTCGCAAGTGCTGGTCGGACGACTCCTGAAATTTTCGTTTTAGATCCAAAGTCTTCAACTAAGCTAAGTACCCCATTGAGGATCCTTTTTCTTGCCCTAAACCGATGTCAGTAAAAGTTAACAATTGTATTTCTTGTGGAAAGCAAATACCTCATGAAGATTTTCATTCGTACTGCATTCATTGCTTAGGCACAGACCACGATTTACCTCGCTGTTGGTTTTGTGCCTTATTCAAACCTTGTACTATTCATCGTCTGTTCATTTATGCATCTAAATATTTTGGTACTCGGTTCAATTATCCAGAAATGGCTTCGGTAAGCCGCCCGACTACCGACATTCTGAAAAAACGCAAAGATAAAGACAGACCGCTTAGGTCCAAAGCTGCCGATGACGCTTCTCCTAAGCTAGTCGCCAGTTCACCGGTACTCAGTGAAACGCTTTCGCAGCCCCTGATACCCGCTACTTGAGATTTGCAGGCCTCTACTGAGGACCCATTCGGAGTCTGGTATGTCGCAAAATACTTCTTCGACGGTGGAACCTGCAGATGTCTCTACCTTGGATGGGTCTGGAGCTGCTGTGCAGGCACCAGCTTCTGAGGGTGTATTCAGGCCTACTGACTTGCATATTAAAACAATGCCATCTTCTTCTTCAAGGCCTAAAACTCGATCCATGCCTAGAAAACCGATGCCCAGAATGCATGGTCAGGGCCCTATGCTTAAAAAACAAATGATAAGAATGGCTGAAGACCTTATCACTCTACTCAGGGGAAGCCAGCCTTCCCCCTCTAAGAGACCTAGGACTGATTTTCCTTCTGATTCTTCTGAGCAGGATTCTGAAATTTCTGTTTTCTCTGATGACCAGGATTTTCCCTTATCTACTTATGACGATTCTGATGCAGAGGACTCCTTCCCCTCCAGAGGATTTCTCTTTTGGTGAAACCTTGCATACTGTTAGGGAGCATTTTCACTGGGAAAGTCAGGATTACTCTGACTCCAAAAAGAGGCTTAGGGAATTCTTACTCCTGCCTCAACACAGGCCTTCAGCTATTCCTCCTGTACTGGACATTTTAGATGATGGCTTCTCGGAATCTAACCTGGCCCCTGACTCTCTACCTCCTGCTCCCAGAAAACCTGATGGGTATTACAGGGTACCTGACTCTCACAAGTTCCTTTTTAAAAATCCTTCTGCGGATCCTGAGACCATTTCACAGGGACCCAAGGCTACTACTGCCAAAAATTCTACCCCCTCTGATAGAGATTCCAGGGAGCTGGATAGATAGGGTAAAAAGGTATACACTTTTGCAACCTTAGCCATTAGGGCCTTAAACTGACAGTTTCATATGTTAAAGTATCAGCAGCATATTATTGGATTGCTTAAACAGAAAATTATGTTGATTAGTGACTGTGCTGAAAATAAAGATTTACAGGATTTAATTTATTCTGCTGAACAAGTTGGAAAACACACTTTGCAATGTGGTTTTGATTCATTAGTGGCATCTTGCAGGGCTGCTGTCACTGGGTCTGTACTTAGAAGGCACGCTTGGCTTAAGAAGCATTCTTTGCCAGATCTTGTTAAAGCTAAATTACTGCATGCTCCCTTAAACCAAGACCGCCTGTTTGGCAGCAAAGCAGTAGTAGTAGTACTTAAAAATATGGTGGAAAAAGCTAGATCTATGCAAAATGTTAAAGATTTCCTGCAAGTAGTCTCCCAGATTTAGTAGGCATTGGCCCTCTAAGAATTGGTTCTTTCCTGCCTCTTCCAGGCCTTCTCAGTCCAAACCCAGAACCAGCAGAACACCCAGGCATCAGTCCCAAGGTACACACAGTCTAAAGCAGTGGGGGGCTCCCACTTCCAAAGCAGGGAGTAGTAAGACTCCCCTCTATGATAAACTGTCTCAATGACTAAACTTTAAACCTTCCAAGCCTGCTCAACTGACTTTTCCTTTAGGGGGAAAGATTGCCTGCATGCAAAAAATTGGGAACTCATTACCCAGGACAAATGGGTTGTAAATATAGTTTCCCAAGGATACACATTCCACTTCTACTCCTTACCAACCCCAAACGGTTGGCCAGACCTACCCCCAAATCAGTGGGCAGAGGCTCAAAAGCAAGTTATCTCTCTTTTAAGCATCATGGCTATTCAGTCTGTCCCAGAAGAAGAATGGGAGCAAGCTTTCTACTCAAGACTTTTCCTGGTACCCAGAAAAGACTATTCCTGGCATCTTATCCTGGACCTGTCTATCCTAAACACATTTTTGGTAATCCCAAAATTCAAGATGCTAACTCTTCATCAGCTGCTTCCCATGCTAAGCAAAGGTGCCTGGTTGGCAACAGTGGATTTAAAGGAAGCCTTCCTGCACATCCCAATAAGGGAATCTTGCAGAAGATACCTACGCTTCAGAGCAGGCTACGTGCACTATCAGTTCTCTGCACTGCTCTTTGTCTTATCTACTGTGCCCAGGGTATTCACAAAGTGCCTAGTTCCAGTCATTGCATTTTGCAGGCAAAGAAATATTCAGATGTACCCATACCTGGATGATTGTCTAATTCAGGCAGAAAGTCAGGACATAATATTAAATCATCTGGCATTTGTAAAGAAATTGCTAACTTCTCTGGGGTACACCATAAATGAAAATAAATCGCATCTTGTACCCTGCCAACAAATTGTATTCCTGGGAGCAAGCTTGAGTACACCTTCCCAGATGGCCTACCTCACGCCAGAGAAACAAGTTAATTTGACAATCTACTTCAAACTACTGGCCACAAAGACCCAGCTATCTGCAAGGAAAATACTGCAAGCCCTGGGGTTCATGATCTCTTGCATTCTACTAATTCCATATGCAAGACTGCATATGAGGAAACTACAATGATATATAAAATGCCTATAGTGTCAACATTATCAGGCTTTAGAATCAATAATTCCTATCCTACCTTGTCTACAGATAGAGTTCCTTTGGTGGGCAGAGGCCTGCCACCAAAACAAGGGACTACCATTCACTCTACCCCCCTGCCGCACAAACCCTAACAGCAGACGCATCAGACTATGCATGGGGGGCTCACTTGGCAGGGCAGTGCATTCAGGGCAAATGGAACCCAAATCAATTGCACCTGCATATCAGTAAGAAAGAAATGTTAGCTGTACAGAATGCTCTGACAGCCTTCAAGGACCACATGCTTCCAGGACAATTATTGGTAAAGACAGACAACACCACTGTTCTGTGGTACATAAACAAGCTGGGGGTAACCCACTCATACCCCCTCTGCAGGCAAGCCATGACTTTGTGGAACACAGCGCTGACCTATCAAGTACATCTGCAGGCACAATTCCTGCCAGGAAAAACAAATACTCTGGCAGACGAACTAAGCAGAAACCTCATGGATCCCCACGAGTGGAAACTGCATCCACAAGTCTTCAGCATGATAACAAGGAAATGGGGATGCCCAGACATAGATCTATTTGCCTCCCCTCACAACTGCCAATTGCAGAGATTTTGCACAAGGATTTATCGCAAACTAACATGGAGAGTGGATGCCCTATCCTTCAGCTGGAAAAATCTAACAGTATATGCCTTTTCGCCACTGCCTCTCCTTCCCAGGGTACTCCTAAAGGTCAGACAAGAGAAGCCAAAAATGATACTGATTGCACCAGACTGGCCACGCCAGCACTGGTACCCAATCCTAAAGAGCTTGTCTCAAGGTCAGCATGGATATTGCCTCAAACTTCTCACTTGCTGACCCAACAAAACAATCGGATCCTGCACAGCCAACTCAGGACCTTTAAATCTGGCAGCATAGCGGATAATGTAGCTATTCAGAACACTCCTCTTTCAAAAGCTGTTATGAATGTTATCTTGGAGGACAGGAGGCCCAGTACCAGAAACTGTTATGCAGGAAAATGGAAGAGATTCTGTGCTTGGAACCAGGAACAAAGCATTGATGCATATGTACCAAATATCCCTCAGATTTTACCATACCTAACTGAGATGCTGAACAAATGCCTTTCTTTTTCATCAATTAAGATTCATGCCTCTGCCATTTCAGCCCATTACAATACGGAACCACCTATCTTTTCTCATCCTTTAATAAGGCAGTACCTCAGAGGGGCCAAAAACATCAGGCCTCCAAGGAGAGCACCAGTTCCGGCATGGGACCTCAATTATGTCTTTGAAAAACTCACACTGCCTCCTTTTGAGCCAGCCTCAACAGAGGATATAAAATTCTTATCCTGGAAAACAGCTCTGCTCCAAGCAATAACCTCTGCAAGACGAGTCTCTGAGTTACAAGCATTCATGGCTGTGGAACCTTTTATTATTTTTCATCCAGACAGGGTTTCTCTGAGGACAAACCCAACATTTATGCCTAAGGGGGTGTCCAGTGTGGCCCTCAACCAAACCATTCACTTGCCTACCTTTTATCCAAACCCACAGAACAAGGGTGAGAAATTTCTGCATTCTTTGGACATACACAGGTAGTTAGACTTCTACTTGGACAGAACTAAAGCTTTCAGAAAGACTGAGCAAGTTTTAGTGTCATATGCTGCAGGATCACAAGGAAAGGCTATCTCAAAACAGACTAATGTTCATTGTGTTTCACTGCTGCAGTCATTACACTTGGGTTATCCTGCCATCAGGCAGGCCCGCAGTCGGCCTGACTTCCAAAGTCTTGGTCCGGTGTCGGTTGCTGTCGCCTCCTCCCTGACGTCAGTGCGCCAGGGGTATATAAGAAGTAGCCGATGCCATTTTCTTCAGTCTTTCTTGCCGCGTGGTGCCTGAAGCAAAAGCAGTTCGCAAGTGCTGGTCGGCCGAATCCTGAGATTTCAAATTCGATTTCAGAACCGAAGTCTTCAATAAAGCTAAGTACCCCGTTGAGGAAATTTTTTCTTGCCTCAGACTGATGTCAGTAAAAGTTAATAATTGTATTTCTTGTGGGAAGCAAATACCTCATAAGGATTTTCATTCTTACTGTATTCCATGCCTAGGCCCAGATCACGACGTCACTAGTTGTCGGTTTTGTGCTAGATTTGACAAACGCACTATTAAACATCGGTTTGATTTTGCTCACCATTACTTTGGGCGAAGGTTTAATTATACAATGCCGTTGGAACAACCGATGACCGGAATGCACAAAAAACGCAAAGATAAAGCTAAGGAAAGGCATCCGAGGCCCAAAACTGGTGACGAAGCCTCTTCTAGGCCAGTTGCCGGTTCGCCGGTTTTCAGTGAGGCGCTTTCGCAGCCCCTGACACCCGCTGCCTCAGAACCACAGGCCATGACCGACTCCCACGTGGAGGTGCCTAGGCCTCTGGATACTCAAGGTGTTGGGCCAACGGAGATTAACTCTTCAGATGGGTCCGGAGCAGCTAAGCAGGCATCGGCTTCTGAGGGTGTTTTCAGGCCTACTCAACTTACCATTGCAACTACAGCCAAGACTAAGCCTACATTAAAGACAAAGAAGCAAGTACAGCATTCACCTGGACAGGCCTCCATGCCTAAAAAACATATGCTCAAGATGGCCGAAGACTTGATAACTCTGATCAGGGGTTCCCATCCGCCTCCTAATGAAAGGCCTAGGCAGGTTACATATTATGATTCCTCTGACCAGGTTTCAATATATTCTGATTCCTGTTCAGACCAGGGATATTTACCCCCCTATGAGGATTCTTATGCTGAAGAATCAATCCCTTCAGTCTCTCCTCCTGAGGATTACTCTTTTGGGGAAACTTTACATACCATGAGGGAGCATTTCCATTGGGCGGGCCAGAATCACTCAGAATCCAAGAAAAGGCTCAGAGACTTTCTTTTACTGCCTCAGCACAGGCCCCTTGCTATTCCGCCAGTGTTGGACATTGTGGATGATGTGTTCTCTGAATCTAGTTTAAATCCTGATTCTTTACCCCCAGCTTCTGTCAAGCCAGATAGGTACTACAGAGTCCCTGACTCTCACGAATTTCTTTATAAAAACAGTGTTGCTGACCCAGAAACTATTTCCCAGGGTCCCAAAGGGGTTAAGGCTTCCACGGCTAAGAATCCAGTTCCCTCTGATAGGGACTCTAGAGCATTAGACAGATGGGGAAAGAAAGTTTATACCTCTGCAACTTTAGCAGTGAGGGCTCTAAATTGCCAGTTTCACATGCTTAAATATCAACAGTATTTACTGTCTCAATTAAAACAGAAAATGAGTACAAATGCAGAACAAGCTGACTATAAGGAAATGCAGGATGTATTGCATGCAGCTGAACCAAGTGGGAAAGCATACTTTGCAATGTGGTTTTGATTCATTAGAACATTCTTGTAGAGCAGCAGTTACAGGATCTGTGATTCAAAGGCATGCTTGGTTAAAAGAACAAAGTTTACCAGATCATGTTAAGGCAAAATTATTAGATGCTCCTTTGCAGCAAGATAATTTATTTGGTATTAAGGCAGAAGAGGTATTAAAGAAAATGGAGGATAAGGCAAAACCTATGCAAACAGTGAAGGATTTCTTACAGGTACAGCCACCATGATTTAGCAGAAATTGGCCTACAAAGAATTGGTCCTTTCCAAGTGTCAGGCCACAAAGAGGCAGATACAGACGTCCAAGAGGCAGATCTCAGCCACAAGGATCTTACAGACCACGATAGTGAGGTGCTTCAAACCCAAAAGGAGGTGAGGACAAGTCACAACCTTACAGGAAACAGTCCCAGTGACTTCCCCCTTCCAATGCCAAAGTCTTCCCTCTTGGCAGCTCCCTTAGGGGGGGAAACTAGCACTTTTTTCTCAAAACTGGCAAGCAATCACTCAAGACAAATGGGTGCTGAATATTGTGTCTCAAGGTTACAGGTTCCACTTTCACACTTTTCCAAGGCTAAAAGGAATGCCACACATGCCACAAAATCAATGGGCAGAGGCACAAAAACAAATTACAGCTCTCATGGACATGAGAGCTATTCAAAAAGTACCACAGCAGGAAAAAGGACAAGTATTTTACTCAAGACTCTTCCTGGTACCCAGAAAGGACAAAGCCTGGAGACCCATTCTGGACCTTTCCACTCTAAATACTTACCTGGATGTTCCAAAATTCAAAATACTGACACTACAACAGCTCCTTCCCATGTTGGGCAAGAAAGCTTGGCTTGTTACTTTCGACCTCAAACAGGCATACCTGCATGTCCCTATCAGACAAAATTGCAGAAGATACCGCAGATTCATAGCTGGTTCAATGCACTATCAATTCTCTGCACTGCCGTTTGGCTTATCTACTGCACCCAGGGTCTTTACCAAGTGCCTGGCACCAGTAATTGCATTTTGCAGATAAAAAGGAATTCAAATGTATCCATATCTGGATGACTGCCTGATTCAAGCAGAGAGCAAGGACATTCTTCTACAGCATCTGGCATTCGTAAAAAGATTGTTAAGTTGCCTAGGGTACACAGTAAACGAAAAGAAATCCAAACTAGTGCCCTCACAAGAGATAATATTCCTGGGTGCCAGCTTAAATACAACGGCCCAGATGGCTTATCTCACGCCAGACAAACAAGGACAACTGACTCAGTATTTTCAATTGATGGCAACAAAGTCCCAACTCCCTGCAAGAAAAATTCTGAAGGCCTTGGGATTCATGGCATCCTGCATACTTCTAATTCCATATGCAAGACTGCATATGAGGAAATTACAATGGTACCTAAAAAGTGTTTGGTCTCAACATTCTCACAGCTTGGAGACAGTAATACCACTAATTCCCTGCCTACAACAGGAGTTTCGATGGTGGGCACAGGCATGTCACCTCAACAAGGGTCAGCCTTTCACTCTTCCCACAGCCAGGCAGACTTTAACAACAGATGCCTTGGATTACGCCTGGGGAGCACACATGGCAGGAAAATGTATTCAGGGCAAATGGACCACAGACCAAATGCATCTTCACATCAATCAAAAAGAGATGTTGGCTGTACAAAATGCCCTTACAGCTTTCCAGGATCTTCTGCATCCAGGACAATTGCTATTAAAGACAGACAACACCACTGTAATGTGGTACATAAACATACAGGGGGGCAGTCATTCTTATCCCCTATGCAGACAAGCCATGACCTTGTGGAACACATCTCTAACCTATCAAGTTCATCTGCAAGCACAATTCCTGCCAGGAAAGAAAAACACTCTGGCAGACGACTTGAACAGAAACATCACGGATCCTCACGAGTGGAAATTAAATCCACAAGTCTTCAGCATGATGATGCAAAAATGGGGGTGCCCGGATATAGATCTTTTTGCCTCACCACTGAATTACCAACTACAAAAATTCTGCACAAGGACTTTTCACACACAAGCATGGAAAGTGGATGCCCTTTCGTTCAGCTGGAAAAGCCTAAATGTTTATGCCTTCCCACCTTTGCCTCTCCTTACAAAGGTACTCCTAAACGCCAGACAAGAAAAAAAACAGATGATTCTGATTGCTCCAGACTGGCCACACCAGCATTGGAACCCTATCTTAAAGAACTTAGCTCAAGGCCCACCTTGGATTTTGCCTCAAATTCCACACCTTCTGACTCAGCAAAACAATCAGATACTGTACAGTCAGCACAAAACCTTAAACCTGGCTGCATGGCAGATTCATTAGCCAAACAGACAACTTCTCTTTCTAAAGCTGTTATGGATGTCATTTTGGAGGCCAGGAGACGTAGCACCAGGAAATTTTATTCAGACAAGTGGAAGAGATTCTGTGCCTGGAATCAGGCTCAAAACCTTAATCCTCTGGTCCCCAACATTCCTCAGATACTACAATACTTGACTGAGATGCTGGACAAAGGACTATCCTTCTCATCCATTAAGATTCACGCTTCTGCCTTCTCGGCTCATTACAACACAGATCCTCCTATTTTCTCTCACCCATTGCTAAAGCAGTACCTCAGAGGGGCTAAAAACATAAGACCGCCCCAGAGAGCAACAACACCAACTTGGGACCTCAGTTTCGTTTTGGAAAAGCTCACATTGCTTCCTTTTGAACCAGCCAATTCAGCAGAGTTAAAATATATATCATGGAAAATTGCTCTGCTTCTGGCAATAACCTCAGCACGAAGAGTCTCAGAACTGCAGGCACTAATGGCAGTAGAGCCTTTCATCATTTTCCACCAAGACGGGGTTTCTTTAAGAACAAACCCTACATTTATGCCTAAGGTGGTATCCAGTGTGGCTCTTAACCAATCTATTCACTTGCCAACATTTTATCCAAATCCCCAAAATAAAGGGGAGAGACTTATACATTCCTTGGAGATACACAGGCAATTGCACTTCTACTTGGACAAAACAAAAGCTTTCAGAAAATCTGAACAATTGTTTGTATCATATGCTGCAGGATCACAGGGGAAGGCTATTTCAAAGCAGACCGTCTCAAAGTGGATAGGACACTGTATCCGGTTCTGCTACACACAACATGGGAAGCCTGTGCCTAGTAATATTAGACCACATTCCACCAGGGCAACTGCCACTTCTACTGCCTTCCTTAGAGGAGTACCTACCAAAGATACAAGCGAACGGATTATCAACCCTTTTTTTAAAATTCCAGGCCTTAAACTGGGCCAAACTGGCCTTTAAATAAAACTTTTGGAACCCCAAAACTTTTTGACCACCCGCCCACTTCCTTTTGGGGGAAAAAGTGTAATTTGGACCTAAAAGATGAACCTGCATTTTTCCCACCCAAAAATTTGAAGTTCCAGTTCTTACTGCTGCATCCAATTCCCAGCCCCTTTTCTTATCTACTAACCCTTCCATGGTATGCTGGACGAATTTTATTTTACCTTTTTTATTTATTACAATTGGATGCCTCCTTTTGGGGAGACACGGGCAAAAAACTAAGAAAAAGGGGTTTGTTGTTAATTTTTGGGAGGGGCACAGGGAAGAAGGGAACAACTGCCCCAAAAATTTGGGTCAAGGGGATCCGCCCGGAGGTTAACCCAATGAAGACCAAAAAATAAATCTTAAAATTTTAATTTGGAACAAAAATTTCTTTAAATTAGGCCTTGTCCGGTCTGCTATTCTAAAATAAATTTATGCCAAGGGGATTAGGAAACTACCAAAACAAAAGTTTTAGCAGCCCCTGGGGGACCAAAAAACATCTTGGGTGCAACGGAGTTCAGTGCACCTTTTACCAAACAACTTCCCTTTTTTTTAAACCCCCAAACAGGGGCCCCTGCACGGAGGGGATAGTTAATTCTAAACCACCATTCCCCGGGAAAAATTAACCCCGGAATGCTGCAACAATGAAACACATAACAAAGAAGTTTTTACCTTCCCAAAAAGTTTTTAAATTTAACTTTCATCCAACCACCTTTTTGCGGGGCAAACTGTCTTTACCTAAACAACCAGGTTTTCTTTGAGAAAGGAATGATTTGGGCAGCATACTTATTCAATTCACCTACCAATTTTTGGGGACCAATCTGGGGGAAGGAAAACTAAGAAAATTTTGGTCCCCTTTAAACCCCGCCCCGCTTTCCGGGGAAAAGGGAAAAACCCCGACCTAGATTTAAATTTGGCCCCTCCAAAATGCCAGCAGGATTTCCAAGGAATTTTTTCAACAGTGAAATGACATCTACATTATAGGTAACAACGTATTTGCCCTTCCCGTCCCTTCCCGGGTTTTTTATAGAAAGGGAGGCCTTTTTTCTATTGCAAAAGATGGAGCCAGGATTTTACATCCTAGGTTGTCTTTAAGTAAAAAAATCCTAAACCAAATTTGTAAACAAAACAATGGTGAAAAAAAATCGACCAAAGGGGAGGGAAAAAATAAATTTAAAAACTTTTTTAAAAGCTGTTATAAAGTTATGGAACAAACCCTTCAGAAAATTATGCAAAAATGGAAAGATTCTTCTTGGAACCCAAAAAAACCCAAAAAAAAATCCCCCAAACAAACCAACAAGGGAAAAAGTTTCTTTTCATCAATTAAGATTCATGCCTCTGCCATTTCAGCCCATTACAATACGGAACCACCTATCTTTTCTCATCCTTTAATAAGGCAGTACCTCAGAGGGGCCAAAAACATCAGGCCTCCAAGGAGAGCACCAGTTCCGGCATGGGACCTCAATTATGTCTTGGAAAAACTTACACTGCCTCCTTTTGAGCCAGCCTCAACAGAGGATATAAAATTCTTATCCTGGAAAACAGCTCTGCTCCAAGCAATAACCTCTGCAAGACGAGTCTCGGAGTTACAAGCATTCATGGCTGTGGAACCTTTTATCATTTTTCATCCAGACAGGGTTTCTCTGAGGACAAACCCAACATTTATGCCTAAGGTGGTGTCCAGTGTGGCCCTCAACCAAACCATTCACTTGCCTACCTTTTATCCAAACCCACAGAACAAGGGTGAGAAAATTCTGCATTGTTTGGACATACACAGGTAGTTAGACTTCTACTTGGACAGAACTTAAAGCTTTCAGAAAGACTGAGCAACTTTTAGTGTCATATGCTGCAGGATCACAAGGAAAGGCTATCTCAAAACAGACTAATGTTCATTGTGTTTCACTGCTGCAGTCATTACACTTGGGTTATCCTGCCATCAGGCAGGCCCGCAGTCATCCTGAGTTCCAAAGTCTTGGTCCAGCGTCAGTTGCTGTCGCCTCCTCCCTGACGTCAGTGCGCCAGGGGTATATAAGAAGCAGCCGATGCCATTTTCTTCAGTCTTTCTTGCCGCGTGGTGCCTGAAGCAAAAGCAGTTCGCAAGTGCTGGTCGGCCGACTCCTGAGTATTCAAATTCGATTTCAGAACCGAAGTCTTCAATAAAGCTAAGTACCCCGTTGGGGAAATTTTTTCTTGCCTCAGACAGATGTCAGTAAAAGTTAATAATTGTATTTCTTGTGGGAAGCAAATACCTCATAAGGATTTTCATTCTTACTGTATTCCATGCCTAGGCCCAGATCACGACGTCACTAGTTGTCGGTTTTGTGCTAGATTTAACAAACGCACTATTAAACGTCGGTTTGATTTTGCTCACCATTACTTTGGGCGAAGGTTTAATTATACAATGCCGTTGGAACAACCGACGACCAGAATGCACAAAAAACGCAAAGATAAAGCTAAGGAAAAGCATCCGAGGCCCAAAACTGATGACGAAGCCTCTTCTAGGCCAGTTGCCGGTTCGCCGGTTTTCAGTGAGGCACTTTCGCAGCCCCTGACACCCGCTACCTCAGAACCACAGGCCGTGATCGACTCCCACGTGGAGGTGCCTAGGCCTCTGGATACTCAAGGTGTTGGGCCAATGGAGATTAACCCTTCAGATGGGTCCGGAGCCGCTAAGCAGGCATCGGCTTCTGAGGGTGTTTTCAGGCCTACTCAACTTACCATTGCAACTACAGCCAAGACTAAGCCTACATTAAAGACAAAGAAGCAAGTACAGCATTCACCTGGACAGGCCTCCATGCCTAAAAAACATATGCTCAAGATTGCCGAAGAATTGATAACTCTGATCAGGGGTTCCCATCACCCTCCTGATAAAAGGCCTAGGCAGGATACATATTATGATTCCTCTGACCAGGTTTCAATATATTCTGATTCCTGTTCAGACCAGGGATATTTACCCCCCTTTGAGGATTCTGATGCTGAAGAATCAATCCCTTCAGTCTCTCCTCCTGAGGATTACTTTTTTGGGGAAACTTTACATACCATGAGGGAGCATTTCCATTGGGCGGGCCAGGATCACTCAGAATCCAAGAAAAGGCTCAGAGACTTTCTTTTACTGCCTCAGCACAGGCCCCTTGCTATTCCGCCAGTGTTGGACATTGTGGATGATGTGTTCTCTGAATCTAGTTTAAATCCTGATTCTTTACCCCCAGCTTCTGTCAAGCCAGACAGGTACTACAGAGTCCCTGACTCTCACAAATTTCTTTATAAAAACGGTGTTGCTGACCCAGAAACTATTTCCCAGGGTCCCAAAGGGGTTAAGGCTTCCACGGCTAAGAATCCAGTTCCCTCGGATAGGGACTCCAGAGCATTAGACAGATGGGGAAAGAAAGTTTATACCTCTGCAACTTTAGCAGTGAGGGCTCTAAATTGCCAGTTTCACATGCTTAAATATCAACAGTACTTACTGTCTCAATTAAAACAGAAAATTAGTACAAATGCAGAACAACCTGACTATAAGGAAATGCAGGATTTATTGCATGCAGCTGAACAAGTGGGAAAGCATACTTTGCAATGTGGTTTTGATTCATTAGAACCTTCTTGTAGAGCAGCAGTTACAGGATCTGTGATTCAAAGGCATGCTTGGTTAAAAGAACAAAGTTTACCAGATCATGTTAAGGCAAAATTATTAGATGCTCCTTTGCAGCAAGATAATTTATTTGGTATTAAGGCAGAAGAGGTATTAAAGAAAATGGAGGATAAGGCAAAACCTTTGCAAACAGTGAAGGATTTCTTACAGGTACAGCCACCACGATTTAGCAGAAATTGGCCTACAAAGAATTGGTCCTTTCCAGTGTCAGACAGGCCACAAAGAGGCAGATACAGACGTCCAAGAGGCAGATCTCAGCCACAAGGATCATACAGACCACGATAGTGAGGTGCTTCAAACCCAAAAGGAGGTGTGAGGACAAGTCACAACCTTACAGGAAACAGTCCCAGTGACTTCCCCCTTCCAATGCCAAACTCTTCCCTCTTGGCAGCTCCCTTAGGGGGGAAACTAGCACTTTTTTCTCAAAACTGGCAAGCAATCACCCAAGACAAATGGGTGCTGAATATTGTGTCTCAAGGTTACAGGTTCCACTTTCACACTTTTCCAAGGCTAAAAGGAATGCCAGACCTGCCACAAAATCAATGGGCAGAATCACAAAAACAAATTACAGCTCTCATGGACATGAGAGCTATTCAAAAAGTACCACAGCAGGAAAAAGGACAAGGATTTTACTCAAGACTCTTCCTGGTACCCAGAAAGGACAAAGCCTGGAGACCCATTCTGGACCTTTCCACTCTAAATACTTACCTGGATGTTCCGAAATTCAAAATGCTGACACTACAACAGCTCCTTCCCATGTTGGGCAAGAAAGCTTGGCTTGTTACTTTCGACCTCAAACAGGCATACCTGCATGTCCCTATCAGACAAAATTGCAGAAGATACCTCAGATTCATAGCTGGTTCAATGCACTATCAATTCTCTGCACTGCCGTTTGGCTTATCTACTGCGCCCAGGGTTTTTACCAAGTGCCTGGCACCAGTAATTGCATTTTGCAGATAAAAAGGAATTCAAATATATCCATATCTGGATGACTGCCTGATTCAAGCAGAGAGCAAGGACATTCTTCTACAGCATCTGGCATTCGTAAAAAGATTGTTAAGTTGCCTAGGGTACACAGTAAATGAAAAGAAATCCAAACTAGTGCCCTCACAAGAGATAATATTCCTGGGTGCCAGCTTAAATACAACGGCCCAGATGGCTTATCTCACGCCAGACAAACAAGGACAACTGACTCGGTATTTTCAATTGATGGCAACAAAGTCCCAACTTCCTGCAAGAAAAATTCTGAAGGCCTTGGGATTCATGGCATCCTGCATACTACTAATTCCATATGCAAGACTGCATATGAGGAAATTACAATGGTACCTAAAAAGTGTTTGGTCTCAACATTCTCACAGCTTGGAGACAGTAATACCACTAATTCCCTGCCTACAACAGGAGTTTCGATGGTGGGCACAGGCATGTCACCTCAACAAGGGTCAGCCTTTCACTCTTCCCACAGCCAAGCAGACTTTAACAACAGATGCCTTGGATTACGCCTGGGGAGCACACATGGCAGGAAAATGTATTCAGGGCAAATGGACCACAGACCAAATGCATCTTCACATCAATCAAAAAGAGATGTTGGCTGTACAAAATGCCCTTACAGCTTTCAAGGATCTTCTGCATCCAGGACAATTACTATTAAAGACAGACAACACCACTGTAATGTGGTACATAAACAAACAGGGGGGCACTCATTCTTATCCCCTATGCAGACAAGCCATGACCTTGTGGAACACATCTCTAACCTATCAAGTTCATCTGCAAGCACAATTCCTGCCAGGAAAGAAAAACACGCTGGCAGACGACTTAAACAGAAACATCACGGATCCTCACGAGTGGAAATTAAATCCACAAGTCTTCAGCATGATGATGCAAAAATGGAGGTGCCCAGATGTAGATCTTTTTGCCTCACCACTGAATTACCAACTACAAAAATTCTGCATAAGGACTTTTCACACACAAGCATGGAAAGTGGATGCCCTTTCGTTCAGCTGGAAAAGCCTAAATGTTTATGCCTTCCCACCTTTGCTTTTCCTTACAAAGGTACTCCTAAAAGCCAGACAAGAAAAAAAACAGATGATTCTGATTGCTCCAGACTGGCCACACCAGCATTGGTACCCAATCTTAAAGAACTTAGCTCAAGGCCCACATTGGATTTTGCCTCAAATTCCACACCTTCTGACTCAGCAAAACAATCAGATACTGTACAGTCAGCTCAAAACCTTAAACCTGGCTGCATGGCAGATTCATTAGCCAAACAGACAACTTCTCTCTCTAAAGCTGTTATGGATGTCATTTTGGAGGCCAGGAGGCCTAGCACCAGGAAATCTTATTCAGAAAAGTGGAAGAGATTCTGTGCCTGGAATCAGGCTCAAAACCTTGATCCTCTGGTCCCCAACATTCCTCAGATACTACAATACTTGACTGAGATGCTGGACAAAGGACTATCCTTCTCATCCATTAAGATTCACGCTTCTGCCTTCTCGGCTCATTACAACACAGATCCTCCTATTTTCTCTCACCCATTGCTAAAGCAGTACCTCAGAGGGGCTAAAAACATAAGACCGTCCCAGAGAGCACCAACACCAACTTGGGACCTCAGTTTCGTTTTGGAAAAGCTCACTTTGCCTCCTTTTGAACCAGCCAATTCAGCAGAGTTAAAATATATACCATGGAAAACTGCTCTGCTTCTGGCAATAACCTCAGCACGAAGAGTCTCAGAACTGCAGGCACTAATGGCAGTAGAGCCTTTCATCATTTTCCACCAAGACGGGGTTTCTTTAAGAACAAACCCTACATTTATGCCTAAGGTGGTATCCAGTGTGGCTCTTAACCAATCTATTCACTTGCCAACATTTTATCCAAATCCCCAGAATAAAGGGGAGAGACTTATACATTCCTTGGAGATGCACAGGCAATTGCGCTTCTACTTGGACAAAACAAAAGCTTTCAGAAAATCTGAACAATTGTTTGTATCATATGCTGCAGGATCACAGGGAAAGGCTATTTCAAAGCAGACCGTCTCAAAGTGGATAAGACACTGTATCCGGTTCTGCTACACACAACATGGGAAGCCTGTGCCTAGTAATATTAGACCACATTCCACCAGGGCAACTGCCACTTCTACTGCCTTCCTTAGAGGAGTACCTACCAAAGATATCTTGGAAGCTGCAACTTGGAGTTCAGTGCACACCTTTACCAAGCATTACCATTTGCCTCTTTATTCTAGATCCAGAGCTGGCTTTGCCACTGCAGTGCTGCGGGGCCTCATAGCCACACCAAATCCTCTGTAGAGCCAGCCAGCCAGCCAAACTCAGCTTTGGGATTCTACCCAAGTGTAATGACTACAGCAGTGAAACACGATGAACATAGTACAGTTTTGTACCTACCATAAATGTAGATGTCCGAGTGTCTTCACTGCTGCAGTCCAGGTTACCCACCAGCCAGCCCCTCTTTCTTATCTGGGACTAACCTATACTACCTATGTGGTGTATGCTGGTTACTGAAGGTTTTATTTTTACCTTTTTTGTATGTTTTATTAGCAATATGTATTGCCTACCATTTTTGGGGCCACCTGACATCTGGGGCAAGAAAAACTGAAGAAAATGGCGTCGGCTGCTGCTTATATACCCCTGGCGCACTGACATCAGGGAAGAGGCGACAGCAACTGACACCGGACCAAGAATTTGGAACTCAGGCCGACTGCGGGGCCTGCCTGACGGCAGGATAACCCAAGTGTAATGACTGCAGCAGTGAATACACTCGAACATCTACATTTATGGTAGGTACAAAACTGTACTTTTCTAAATGGATAGGCCATTGCATCTGTTTCTGCTATTCTCAACATGGCAAATCAGTGCCGAAGGGCATTAGGCCTCATTCTACCAGAGCAGCAGCCACTTCAGCAGCCTTCCTCAGAGGAGTACCAACCAAAGACATCTTAGAGGCTGCAACTTGGAGTTCAGTGCACTCTTTTACAAAGCACTACCACTTACCTCTTTACTCTAAATCCAGAGCAGGCTTTGCCACTGCAGTTCTGCAGGGCCTCATAGCCTCTCCTAATTCTATTTAGCCCAGCCACCCATCCTCAGCTTTGGAATTCAACCCAAGAGTAATGACTGCAACAGTGAAACACGATGAACATAGTACAGTTGTGTACCTACCATAAATGTAGATGTTCGAGTGTATTCACTGTTGCAGTCCAGGTTACCCACCCACCACCCCCCTTTTCTTTGCTGGACTTATCTGTACTTCCAATCCTATACAACCTATGTGGTGTATTTGCTTGTAGATGAAGGAAATGTTATTTTTGTGCATGCATACTTATTGGCATATTTTTCTGCCTACCAATTTGGGGTCACCTGACATCTGGGGCAAGAAAAACTGAAGAAAATGGCGTTGGCTGCATCTTTTATACCCCTGGCGCACTGACGTCAGGGAAGAGGCAACAGCAACCAACGCCGGACCTAGACTTTGGAATTCTGGCCGACTGAGGGTAGCCTGCCAGCAGGATAACCCAAGAGTAATGACTGCAACAGTGAATACACTCGAACATCTACATTTATGGTAGGTACACAACTGTACTTTGTTTGGTAGCGAGAAGAATCCAACAGATAACACTTGGGTTATTTTATAGAGAAGGGTTAGTGTTTTCTTTTTTACCTCTCAGTTGCAATAAAGTAGTGTGATGCAGAGGATTGTACATCATGTAGGTATAGGTACTTTGAAGTAAACACACACATACCAGTGAGACACAATTATGTACGTAAATTTAGCAAAACACTGGTGAAAATTAGTAAATTAATACGATCAGCAAGAGAGACAGAAATAATAATCATTTTTTTAAATAACTATAATTTTAATACAGCTGTTATAATGTATAGACATTACTTATCAACTCCTTCAGATATAATTATGTACTTTGATTCCAAAGGATAAAAGCAGTAACTTCTTCTGTGATAGTATTACCTCCCACCCCACCCACCAAAAAAAAAATATACACACACACACACACACAAAGAAAAATGTATCTAAAATAGTGAGATGATTATACAGCAGCATGTCATGTCATAACATTTTCTCTCACTCTCACATTCTTTCTCTCACTCTTGCAGTGGTTAGCATTGCCACCTCACAGCAAGAGGTTCTCCGGTTCGATCCTCAGCTGGGGTGCCTTCTGTGCAGAGTCTGCATGTCCTCCCTTTGGTCGCATAGGTTTCCTCCCACATCCCAAAGACAATGCTGTAGGTGGATTGGACACTCTAAATTGGTCCTATGTGTGAGTGCGTGCATGTGTGTGTGCCTTCTATGGAAGGTTGGGCGCCGGGCTGGCAACTCTTCACCGTAAAAACCTCCACTGCCAATCATGAGCGGACTGGTGATCTGCTGTGGCAACCCCTAACTGGGAAAAGCCAAAAGAAGAAGATGACTCTCTGTGGTATCCCATCCACCCTCTTATTTATTTTCCCCTCTCTCTCGTGCCGTCTCACTCTTTCTCTTGTATCCTCTCCCTGTCTCATTCCTTCTTTTCCAGTTTCTCTTGTATGCTCTCCCTTTCTCATTCATTCTCACACCCTGTCTCTTTTATCCTCTCTCTCCCTCTTATTCATTTTCTTTCCCTCTGTCATTCATGCTCTCTAGTATCCCCTTCCTCTCTCATTCATTCTCTTCCTCTCTCTCTCATATCCATCCTCTCCCTCTCTTTCCCCTCTCCTTCCCTGTTTCATTCATTCTCACTTTCTCATATCCTCTGTCTCTGTCAGTCATTTTCTCACTGTCTCTCTCATGTCCTCTTTAGCCTGCTCTCGTTTATTCTGTATCTTTCCCTGTCATGAATCCTCTGCCTCCCTCTCGCTCTCATTTATTCTCACTTTCTCTCATTTTATTCATTCCCCAATGCTCTCTCTTGCATCCTCTCTCATTCATTCTGTCACTCTCTCTCTTTTATTTAGTTTTGTATGGGGTTATATTTTGTCATGTGTCTTGTAGGCCTGAAAACGTATTGGTAAATTATTCTGAGCGTATATTGGTTAGGTCTGTTAATATATGCTGCCCTTGTGTCTAGAGTGATATACAGAAGACATTAACATCAGTTCATTTCCAGTCATTTCAAATGTTGAAACATCAGTAAATGTATTTGGAACGGCATTAGTGACTGTTATTACCAGTGGCAGTTTAATACCTACATTTTTCCTGAGGAGCCAAGATGCTTCTTTGGTATGTGAACTGTTTAGTTTACCTCCCTCACCTGACCAAAGTATTCAAGATGATATGTGCAGGCAACTTTCTTTTCACCTCCAATATTTTCCATCTCATTTCTTTTGCATCACTGATTAAATTTGGTCCCCTTGTGGTTAGTCAACAACAGTTAAATGGTTAAGAGTGAGTCTTTTCCTTTTATAGTATTCTTAGGGTCGTGTAGCCATTCAGTCCACTTTGTAAGTTTGTGTGACTGTAAACAAATGTAGATTTCTTCTGGAAGACCCAGTTGCTAGAGTAATCCAGTTTGTTTGAGTTTTGCACCAGGACACTGATTCTTTTTCTTTGGAGGGTTTGTGTGTCTGGGGGAAGTAGGCTGGAAATTGGATCATGTTGTATATCTTCATACTGTGTGTGTGTGTGTGTGTGTGTGTGTGTATATGTTTAACACTACTGCACACATCAGGGCAGTTAGCCTGTTTTAGTGTTTCATAGCATATTATGCCCCTTTAGGGCTTTATTTTGCTTATGTGCATGCTGTAACAACACAGCCCTGTGATGTAAAACAGCTACCCACTAAAGTTTCTCTGAGCTGTAACCAGTCCTTAGTGATGTATGCTCTGACTTTAAGCATGACGTTCTCATATGTTTAACAGAGTGAAAGGCAAAATCTAAAGTTGTTGTTTTTATTTAGTCTTCAACCTGTTGGACCCAGATCCGGTATGGATCCAACTCAGATGCATACTCCAGCATCGGCTCCAAGCTCCTCCCCTACCCATAATGCCCCTGTCTCCCTCCTCCCCTCAAATCACGTTTACCGTGTGTGAGAGACAGCAGTGTGGGATTAAAGCTCCAAGCGTCCGTTGTGAGTTCACCTTTTCTGTTAGAGATCTCTAATTTTCTCTTCTGTAACTTCTGACTATCAACACTTTTCCCTACCCTATCTCTGTGCATTAGTTTTCTGTCGAGTTCTCACAAAAAAAAAAAAAAACTCTCTCTTTGTTTTCCCTCTTTTCTTGTGTGTGTGTGTGTGTGTGTGTGTGTGTGTGTGTGTGTGTGTGTGTGTGTGTGTGTTTGAGTGCTGCTTCCTGTAACTATGGCCGGGTCCTCCAAACCAGGCTTCAGGAAGTGTACTGAGTGTAGCCACAAGTTGCCCCCCTCTGATGGCCACACACTCTGTGTAGTGTGTTTGTGTGTCCAGCACCTTGTGACCTCCTGTTCGATCTGCATGGATTTTAGTCAGCGCGCCTGGATTGACAGGAGGAATAAACTAATTCTTAAAGGCCTCCTTCCCTCGGAGGCTGCTTTTCCTTCTACCTCTTCCTTTGCCCCAGCTTCTAGGACTCAACCTCCCACTAAGAAGTCCAAAGACAGGGAGAAGTCTCGCTCGAAGTATCGGGATAGGCCCAGGAAGCAGTCCTCTGACCTCTCTTTGTGGTTGAGTCCCTGGCCAAATCTCGGCCAGATCCGACTGGAGGTTCTCATCGGCTCCAATCACATTGTTTTTTCTCTGGAGCCAAAGAGTTCACGAGCCCGGTCCCCTCTCTCTGCCTCCCCTCAGAGCCACTCCAGGCCCAGGTCGGTGGCTTTTTCTATCCGATCTTCCCGCAGTCTTTCTGAAGCTGAGGTGGACAGGATGATGCTGAAGTTTATTCGGAGACAGATTCAGATGGGAGTTTTGCCTGCTTCTTCCCCCCTCAGGGGCTGGGAGCATGCAGTCCACCTTCCTTCCAATTGCTTCTTCTGCGATCTGACCTCCGGTTTCAGAGTCATTGGGTCTGAGGTTCCCATGTGTCGAGGGGTTGACACTGGTGGTTCCAGGTAACTCGACACCAACCATTGCCCTCAGTGGCTCTGCTCCAACCTTGTCAGAGCCGTCCAACTGTCAGAGCCTTAGTCTCGGTGTCGGATCCAAGGGAATGGTATCTACTTCAAGGTTTTCAGAGTCGGCCTTTCCGATTAAAGTCTCTGTGCTTGGAGGCTCAGATCCTGCTCCCCCCTTGAGGCAGAGAGCAGCAGATGTGGTTCTACTCTCTCCTGCTGCCGGGATTCATTCACCCTCTGCTTTTGATGTGGTGGAGAGGGTTCTCACAGCTCCATCGAGACCCTTGACATTGTCATCCTTGTAGTCCATCCTGGCTCCCTCTCTGTCCCGGAGTCCGCCATGATGCCCCCTCCAGGACAACTTGTCACCGCTGTGCCCCAGGGGACCCCTCCAGGAGCTTCCAGAGGTTTCTGAGTCCTCCCTACAACTTCTCCCTGAGGAGATCTCTTGGAAACACACATGCAAAAGGAGGCACTTGGACTCCCCACCTGAGTCCCTCACAGAAGAAACCAACTTGGAAGAAGGGTAGAGTTCCCCCTATCACCCCTGTAGGATGTCTGCTTTGGAGACATCATGGAAATCCTACACCAAAGAGGGAGGTAGCCTACCCAAAAGCCCAACCCAGATGAGTTGGTGTTTCTGGAGGCATTTGGCACAGGGCCCTCTACCTCCTGGGTGTCCCTTCCCACTGATCTCTTGTGGATTTGATTTCATCCAGGGCATGGAAGGAACCGGATACAATTGAGCCTATCCCCAAGCACCCAGACAAAATACTCGGCACCCCCTTGGATAGACAACATTGGTCAAAGGGATTCCCAGTTGATGCCATGGTGGTGGTGGCAGCCACCAAGAGAGAGCTCACTCAGGAGAGCTCTGTGGTCCATCCTCCGGACCGAGAATCTCAGACTATGAACTGTTTTAGGAGGTAGGCCTACACGACAGCTACGTTCACTTTGCATGCACTGAACTACATGGTACACGTTATCAGGCTGCAGCGGGACCTAGTCAAAGAGGTCGCTGAGTCTGCCCCAGGGTCCATGTCACCTGAGGAGGAAAAGGTGTACTTCCGTATGGCCACCCTTACTTCGATATCTAATATCTCTATGAGGCTCCTGTCACATGCTAAGGAGGATGCCTCTAGAGCTGCCGGACAGGCGTAGCCATCAGGCATCATGCCTGGCTCTGGCTCTGTGCTTTCTCTGACCCCTTCAAGACGTTGTTTACTAATGCACCCCCTATGACGGTTCCACTCTTTTTGGCAAGACCATTCGACACACATTAGTCCAGAGCAAGAAAGACGAGAAGACCTTGTCTGCCATCGGGATTCACTTCTCAACCCCGTAACGATCCTTCTCTAGGAATCATTGTGGGGTGAAGAAGATGTGGTTCTGAAAATCTCAGGGCTCTTCCCATGATGCTCAGGACTTGCTTTACCCCAGAAGCAGATGGGGATACGACATACACAGCCCTCATGGCGGAGGCGCCCCGAGGAGCCAAGGGTCTCTGGATTCGTTCCTGGACAGACCCTAGCAGCAGCCCTAAAGGGTTGCCTGACTGCTGGTCTCTGGAGGCAGTTGGGGAACATCTGTCTGCACCCAACAGCCTGGGAGTCTGTCACCGACGATCGATGGGTGTTGCAGATAATATCTAGAGGATACTCAATACCCTTTTTTCAACCCCCAGTTCCTCCCACACTCCTCCCGGATGTCCCACACATGCAATGGGAGCAGGCAGCCTTAGAAATTTCCAGGCTGCTTGGAAAGCGAGTCATCCAGCCCATCCCCCAAGACCAGGATGTTCTTCGTGTTTCACTGTTGCAGTCATCACATTTGGGTTAACTGCCTGCAGGTAGCCCTCAGCCGGCCTGAATACCACAGTCTTGGATTCCTGTGTCAGATGCTGTCTCTTCTTCCGTGACGTCAGGTCATCAGGGGTATGAAACATGCAGCCGACGCCATTATATCAGTTTTTCTTGCCATGCGGTGCCCAAAGCGGAAGCAGTTCGCAAGTGCCAGTCGGCCAACTCCTGAAATTTTCGACTTTGAGTTTCAGAACCGAAGTCTTCTAAAAAAAGATAAGTACCCCGTTGGGGATCTTTTTTCTTGCTTCAACCGATGTCAGTAAAACCTAACAATTGTCTTAGCTGTTGAAAGCAAATACCTCAAAGATTTTCATTCGTACTGCATTCCTTGCTTAGGCCCAGACCATGACGTCCCTCGCTGTCGGTTTTGTGCCTTGTTCAATCACCGAACTATTCATCGTCAGGCTATCTTTGCAGCAAATTATTTTGGTACTCAGTATAACTACCCAGAAATTGCATCGGTAAGCCATCCGACTACCGATCTTCCGAAAAAAGTAAAGATAAAGACAGAGACAGACCGTATAGGTCCAAAACTGCTGACGACGCTTCCGTTAAGCTAGTCACCAGTCCGTCGGTACTCAGTGAGGCGCTTTCGCAGCCCCTGATACCCGCTACTTCAGATTCGCAGGCCTATACTGAGACCCATTCAGAGTCCAGTATGCTGCGAGATGCTTCTTCGACCATAGAACCTGCGGATGTCTCTACCTTGGACGGTCCAGAGCCGCTGTGCAGGCACCAGCTTCTGAGGGTGTATTCAGGCCTACAGACTTGCATTTTAAACCGATGCCATCTTCTTCATCCAGGCCTAAAACTCAATCCACGCCTAGAAAACCGACGTCCAAACTGCATGCTCAGGCCCATAAGCCTAAAAAACAAATGCTTAGAATGGCCGAAGACCTTATTACCTTAATTAGGGGAAGCCAGCCTTCTCCTTGTAAGAGACCTAGAACTGATTTTCCTTCTGATTCTTCTAATCAGGAATCTGATATTTCTGTTCCTTCTGATGACCAGGATTTGCCCTTGTCTACCTATAATGATTCTGATGCAGAGGATCCCATTCCCTCTGCTTCCCCTCCAAAAGATTTTTCTTTTGGTGAAAACGTGCACACTCTTAGGGAGCATTTGTGCTGGGAAAGCCAGGATTACTCTGACTCCAAAAAGAGGCTTAGGGAATTCTTACTCCTTCCTCAACACAGGCCTTTAGCTATCCCTACTGATGTTCATCGTGTTTCACTGCTGCAGTCATTACACTTGGGGTTATCCTGCCATCAGGCAGTCCCGCAGTCGACTAGCGTTCCAAAGTCTTGGTCCGGCGTCGGTTGCTGTCGCTTCTTCCCTGACATCAGTGCACCAGCGGTATATAAGATGCAGCCGACACCATTTTCTTCAGTTTTTGTTGCCGCGTGGTGCCCGAAGCAAAAGCAGTTCGCAAGTGCCGGTTGGCCTAACTCCTGAGATTTTCGAATTCGAATTTCAGAACCAAAGTCTTCAATAAAGCTAAGTACCCCGTTGGGGAAACTTTTTCTTGCCTCAGACCGATGTCAGTAAAAGTTAATAATTGCATTCCTTGTGGGAAGCAAATATCTAATAAGGATTTTCATTCTTACTGTATTCCATGCTTAGGCCCAGACCACGACGTCACTAGTTGTCGGTTTTGTGCTAGATTTAACAAGCGCACTATTAAACGTCGGTTTGATTTGCTCGCCATTATTTTGGCCGAAGGTTCAATTATACCATGGCGTCGGAATACACAAAAAACGCAAAGACAAAGATAAGGACAGGCATCCGAGGTCCAAAACCGACGATGAAGCCTCTTCTAGGCCAGTCGCCGGTTCTCAGTGAGGTGCTTTCGCAGCCCCTGACACCTGCTACCTCAGAGACACAGGCGGCCTCCGACTCCCACGTGGAGATTTCTAGGCCTCTGGAAACTCAAGGTATTGGTCCTACGGAAATTAACCCCTCAGATGGGTCTGGAGCCGCTGAGCAGGCATCGGCTTCTGAGGGTGTTTTCAGACCTTCACAGCTTACCATCAAAACAACAACCAAGTCTAAAACTCCATTAAAGACAAAGAAACAAGTACACAACGTTCACCTGGACAGGCCTCCATGCCTGAAAAACAGATGCTCAAAATGGCCGAAGACCTAATTACTCTGATCAGGGATTCCCATCCCCCTCCTGATAAAAGGCCTAGGCAGGATACAGACTATGATTCCTCTGACCAGGTTTCCATTTCTTCTGATTCCTCTTCAGACCAGGGATACTCTTTACCCCCCTATGAGGACTCTGATGCTGAAGAATCAATCCCTTCAGCCTCTCCTCCTGAGGATTACTCTTTTGGGGAAACTTTACATGCCATAAGGGAGCATTTCCATTGGGAGAGCCAGGATTATTCAGAATCCAAGAAAAGGCTCAGAGATTTTCTTTTATTGCCTCAGCACATGCTCCTCGCTCTTCTGCCTGTGTTAGATATTGTGGATGATGTGTTCTCTGAATCCAGTTTAACCCCTGATTCTTTGCCCCCAGCACCAGTCAAGCCAGATAGGTACTACAGAGTCCCTGACTCACAAATTTCTTTATAAAAACCCTGCTGCTGACTCAGAAACTATTTCCCAGGGTCCCAAAGGGGTAAAGGCTTCCACTGCTAAAAATGCAGTTCCCTCTGACAGGGATTCTAGAGCATTAGATAGATGGGGGAAGAAAGTTTACACTTCTGCAACTTTAGCAGTAAGGGCTTTAAATTGCCAGATGTTCATCGTGTTACACTGCTGCTGTCATTACACTTGGGTTATCCTGCCATCAGGCGGTTTCCCAGTCGGCCTGAGTTCCAAAGTCTTGGTCCGGCGTCGGTTGCTGTCACCTCCTCCCTGATGTCAGTGTGACAGGGGTATATAAGATGCAGCCGACGCCATTTTCTTCAGTCTTTCTTGCCGTGCGGTGCCCGAAGCAAATGCAGTTCGCAAGTGCCGGTCAGCTGACTCCTGAGATTTTAATTCCGAATCCAGAACCGAAGTCTTCTACAAAGCTAAGTACCTCGTTGGGGAAACTTTTTCTTGCCTCAGACCGATGTCAGTAAAAGTTAATAACTGTATTTCTTGTGGGAAGCAAATACCTCATAAGGATTTCCATTCTTATTGTATCCCATGCCTAGGCCCAGACCACGACGTCACTGGTTGTCGGTTTTGTGCTAGGTTTAACAAGCGTACTATTAAACATCGGTTTGATTTTGCCCGACATTATTTTGGCAGAAAATTCAATTACAACATGCCGTCGGAACTTCCGATGACCGGTATACATAAAAAGCGCAAAGACAAGGATAGGCATCAGAGGCCCAAAACTGACGACAAGCCTCTTCTAGGCCAGTCGCCGATACTCTGGTTTTCAGCGAGGCACCTTCGCAGCCCCTGACGACCGCTTCTGTAGAACCACAGGCCGCCTCTGACTCCCACGTGGAGATGGCTGGGCCTTCGGACGCACAAGACTTTCAGCCTACCGAAACTACTCCTTCAGAGGGATCCGGAGTGGTTACAACCCTCAGCTTCAGAGGGTGTTTTCAGACCTTCTCAGTTAAGCATTAAATCTTCTGCTAAGTCTAAACATCCTTTAAAAACAAAGAAACCAGTACAACATTCTCCAGGACAGGCCTCCATGCCTAAGAAACAAATGCTCAAAATGGCCGAAGACCTAATCACTCTGATCAGGGGGTCCCACCCCCCTCCTGATAAAAGGCCTAGACAGGATGCAGACTGACTCATCCAACCAGGTATCCATCTCTTCAGACTCATCCTCAGACCTAGGATACTCTTTACCCCCTTATGAGGATTTTGATGCTGAGGAATCAGTTCCATCAGCCTCTCCGCCTGAGGACTACTCCTTTGGGGAAACCTTACATACCATGAGGAAGCATTTCCATTGGGAAGGCCAGGATTACTCTGAATCCAAGAAAAGGCTCAGAGACTTCCTTTTATTACCTCAGCACAGACCCCTTGCTATTCGCCAGTGTTAGATATTGTGGATGATGTGTATACTGAATGCAGCTTAAATCCTGATTCTTTACCTCCAGCCCCAGTTAAACCTGACAGATACTACAGAGTCCCTGACTCACACAAATGTATTTATAAAAGCCCTGTTGCTGACCCTGAAACTATTTCTCAGGGACCCAAAGGGGTTAAGGCCTCATCAGCAAAGAATCCAATCCCCTCTGACAGAGATTCCAGAGCATTAGACAGATGGGAAGAAAGTATATATGTCTGCAACTTTAGCAATGAGGGCCTTAAATTGCCAGTTTCACATGCTAAAATATCAGCAATTTTTGATGTCTCAGTTGAAACAAAAAATGCTTCCAGATTCAGATCCTCCTAATTTTAAGGAAATGCAGGATTTATTGCATGCAGCTGGACAAGTGGGAAAACATACTTTGCAATGTGGTTTTGATTCTTTAGAGGCCTCCTGTAGAGCAGCAGTTACAGGTTCTGTCATTAGAAGACATGCTTGGTTAAAAGAACATACGTTATCAGATCATGTTAAAGCAAAACTATTGGATGCACCTTTGCAGCATGATGTGTTATTTGGAGTTAAGGCAGAAGAGGTATTAAAGAAAATGGAAGATAAGGCAAAATCTATGCAAACAGTGAAGGATTTCTTACAGGTTCAGCCTCCTCGATTTAGCAGAAATTGGCCAACAAAGAATGTTTCCTTTCCAGTTACAGACAGACCTTAAAGGGGCAGATACAGACGCCCAAGAGGTAGAGGTCAACCACAAGGTCCTTACAGGCCTCGACAATGGAGTGCATCAGGCCAGAAAGAAGGGGAAGACAGGCCCCAACCATATAAAAAACAGCCCAATGACTTCCCACTACAGCTGCCAAACAGCTCTCTCTTGGCAGCCCCCTTGGGAGGAAAACTGGCACTTTGCTATCACAATTGGCATATAATCACCAAAGACAAATGGAATCTCAACATTGTATCTCAAGATTACAGGTTCCACTTTCACACTCTGCCAAGGTTAAAATGAATGCCAAATCTGCCGCCAAATCAATGGGCAAGGCTCAAAAACAAATTACAGCACTCATGGACATGAGAGCTATTCAAAAGGTACCACCACTGGAGCAAGGACAAGGATTTTACTCAAGACTCATTCTGGTTCCCAGAAAGGACAAAGCCTGGAGGCCCATTCTGGATCTTTCTTCACTAAACACTTACCTGGATGTTCCGAAATTCAAAATGTTGACACTACAGCAGCTTCTTCCCATGCTCGGCAAGAAAGCTTGGCTCGTAACTTTGGACCTCAAGGAGGCATACCTGCATGTCCCTATCAGACAAAACTGCAGAAGATACCTCAGATTCATAGCTGGTTCAATGCACTATCAATTCTCTGCACTGCCCTTTGGCTTATCTACTGCGCCCAGGGTCTTCACAAAGTGCCTGGCACCAGTAATTGCATTTTGCAGACAGAAAGGAATTCAAATTTATCCATACCTGGATGACTGCCTGATTCAAGCAGAGAGCAAGGACATTCTTCTAAAGCATCTGGCGTTTGTAAAAAAGTTATTAAGTTGCCTAGGGTACACAGTAAACGAAAAGAAATCAAAACTAGTGCCCTCACAAGAGATAATATTAATGGATGCCAGCTTGAATACAACAGCCCAGATGGCTTATCTCACGCCAGACAAGCAAGGACAACTGACTCAATATTTTCAGTTGATGGCAACAAGAACCCAACTCCCTGCAAGAAAAATTCTGCAGGCCTTGGGTTACATGGCATCTTGCATACTACTAATTCCATATGCCAGACTGCATATGAGGAAACTACAATGGTACCTAAAGAGTGTCTGGTCTCAACACTGTCAAAGTTTGGAAACAGTTATACCACTAATTCCTTGCCTTCAACAGGAGTTTCGATGGTGGGCTCAAGCTTGGCACCTCAACAAGGGACAGCCTTTTACTCAACCCACAGCCAAGCAAACACTGACAACAGATGCATCGGATTATGCCTGGGGAGCACACATGGCAGGAAAATGTATTCAGGGCAAGTGGTCCACAGAACAAAGGCATCTTCACATCAATCAAAAAGAGATGCTAGCTGTACAAAATGCCCTTATAGCCTTCAAGGACCTGCTGCATCCAGGACAACTACTACTAAAGGCAGACAACACCACGGTTATGTGGTACATAAACAAGCAAGGGGGCACTCACTCTTATCCCCTCTGCAGACAAGCCATGACCTTGTGGAACACAGCTCTAAACTATCAAGTTCATCTGCAAGCGCAATTCCTGCCAGGAGAGAAAAACACACTGGCAGATGACTTAAGCAGAAACATCATGGATCCCCACGAATGGGAATTGAATCCACAAATATTCAGAATGATAACACAGAAATGGTGGAGCCCGGACATAGATCTGTTTGCATCCCCAATGAACTGCCAGCTACAGAAATTCTGCACAAGGACTTACCATCTACAAGCATGGAAAGTGGATGACCTCTCATTCAGCTGGAAAAATCTACAAGTATATGCTTTCCCACCACTACCTCTCCTTCCAAAGGTACTCATAAAAGCCAGGCAAGAAGAGCCAAAGATGATGCTGATTGCACCAGACTGGCCACGCCAGCACAGGCACCCAATCTTGAAGAACTTAGCACAAGAACCACTCTGGATTTTGCCTCAAATCCCACATCTGCTGACTCAGCACAACAATCAGATACTTCACAGCCAGCTAAAGACTTTAAACCTGGCTGCATGGAAGATTCCTTAGTCAAGCAAGCAATGCTTCTCTCCAAAGCTGTTATGGATGTCATTCTGGAGGCCTGAAGGCCTAGTACCAGGAAAGCCTATTTGTATAAATGGAAGAGATTCTGTGCCTGGAACCAGGCTCACAGCCTTGACCCTTTTGTCCCAAATATTCCTCAGATGCTACAATATTTAACTAACATGCTGGACAAAGGCCTTTTCTTTTCATCCATCAAGATCCACGCCTCTGCCATCTCTGCTCATTACAACACGGATCCACCAATTTTCTCTAATCCTTTGCTAAAACAGTATCTCAGAGGGGCTGAAAACATAAGACCGCCCCGTAGAGCACCTACTCCAACTTGGGACCTCAACTTTGTGTTGCAAAAATTAACTTTACCTCCTTTTGAGCCAGCTAACACAGCAAATTTAAAATATATCTCTTGGAAAACTGCTCTGCTCCTGGCAATAACATCAGCACGAAGAGTTTCAGAATTACAGGCACAAATGGCAGTGGAACCTTTCATCATTTTCCATCAAGACAGTGTTTCTTTAAGAACTAACCCTACGTTTATGCCAAAGGTGTTATCAAGTGTGGCTCTAAACCAAACTATTCACTTGCCAACTTTTTATCCAAATCCACAGAATAAAGGGGAGAGACTACTGCATTCTTTGGACATACACAGGCAGTTACGCTTCTACTTGGACAAAACTAAAGCTTTCAGAAAATCTGAGCAATTATTGGTAGCATATGCTGCAGGAGCACAGGGAAAAGCCATTTCAAAACAGACTATTTCAAAATGGATAGGACACTGTATACGTTTCTGCTATACACATCATGGGAAACCTGTACCTAACAGCATTAGATCTCACTCCATCAGGGCAACAGCCACTTCAACTGCCTACCTCAGAGGAGTACCTACCAAGGATATTTTGGAAGCTGCAACTTGGGGTTCAGTGCACACCTTTACCAAGCATTACCACTTGCCTCTTTACTCTAAATTCAGAGCTGGCTTTGCCACTGCAATGCTGCAGGGCCTCATAGCCACCCCGAATCCTGTATAGACCCAGCCACCCAACCTCAGCTTTGGGATTCAACCCAAGTGTAATGACTGCAGCAGTGAAACACGATGAACATAGTACAGTTTTGTACCCACCATAAATGTAGATGTTCGAGTGTATTCACTGCTGCAGTCCAGGTTACCCTCCCTCCATCCCCACTTTCTTAGCTGGGACTTATCTATACCTTTCTACCCTATACAACCTATGTGGTGTATTTGCTTGTAACTAAAGGTATTGTTTTTATTTTTTATGTATGTTTTATTAGCAATATGTATTGCCTACCTATTTGGGGGCACCTGATATCTGGGGCAAGAAAAACTGAAGAAAATGGCATTGGCTGCATCTTATATACCCTTGGCGCACTGACGTCTGGGAAGAAGCGACAGCAACTGACGCTGGACCAAGACTTTGGAACCCTGGCCGACTGCGGGACCGCCTGACGGCAGGATAACCTCAAGTGTAATGACTGCAGCAGTGAATACACTCGAACATCTACATTTATGGTAGGTACAAAACGGTACTTCCTGGACATTGTAGATTATGCTTTTTTGGAATCTAGCCTTTCTCCAGACACTGTACCTCCTGCTCCCAGAAAACGTGATTGGTATTAGAGTACCTGACTCTCACAAGTTCCTGTTCAAGAATTCTACTGCGGATCCAGAGACCATTTCCCAAGGACCAAAAGGCTTTAAGGCTACTGCTGCCAAATATTCTACCCCTTCTGATAGAGATTCTAGAGCCTTGGACAGATGGGGTAAGAAGGTATACACTTCTGCTACTTTGGCTCTTAGGGCTTTAAAATTGCCAGTTTCTTATGTTAAAGTACCAGCAGCATGTTATGGAAGTACTTAAACAGAAAATGATGTTGATTCCTGACTGTGCTGAACACAAAGAATTACAGGATTTAATGCATTCTGCAGAACAAGTTGGTAAACATACATTGCAATATGGTTTTGATTCTTTAGAAGTGTCTTGCAGGGCTGCTGTCACTGGGTCTGTACTTAGAAGGCATGCTTGGCTTAAGGGGCAAAACTTGCCAGATCATGTTAAAGCTAAATTACTGGATGCTCCCTTAAACCAAGACCGCCTGTTTGGCAACAAAGCAGAAGTCGTCCTCAAAAGGATGGAGGAAGAAGCTAAATCTATGCAAACTGTTAAAGATTTCCTACAAGTACAGCCTCCCAGATAAAGTAGGCATTGGTCCTTTCCAGTCTCTTCCAGGCCTTCTTAGTCCAAACCCAGGAACAGCAGACCACCCAAGTTACAGTCTCAGGCTGTGCACAGGCCTAAGCAGTGGGGGTCTCCCACTTCCAAAGCAGGGAGTAGTAAGCCACCCCCTACGGAAAAATGGCACAATGACTTACCTTTAGCCCTTCCAAACCCTGTTCAACTGCCTGCTCCCTTAGGAGGAAAACTCACCCTGCATGCAAAAAACTGGGAACTCATTACCCAGGGCAAATGGATACAGATTCCACTTCCACAACCTACCAACCCCAAAAGGTTGGCCAGACCTACCCCCAAATCACTGGATGGAGGCCCAACAGCAGGTTCTCTCTCTAAGCATCAGGGCTATTCATCCTGTCCTGGCAGAACAAAGGGGACAAGGGTTTTAGTCAAGACTGTTCCTGGTACCCAGAAAAGACAGCTCATGGCATCCTATCCTGGACCTCTCTATTCTAAACACCTTCCTGGTAATCCCAAAATTCAGAATGCTAACACATCAACAGCTGCTTCCTATGCTAGGCAAAGATGCCTGGTTGGCAACCTTAAACCTAAAGAAAGCTTACCTGCACATTTCAATAAGGGAATCTTGCAGGAAATACCTACGCTTCAGGGCAGGCTCCATGCACTATCCATTCTCTGCACTTCCCTTTGGCCTATCTACTGTGCCCGGGTATTCACAAAGTGTCTAGCTCCAGCCATTGCATTTTGCAGGCAGAGAAATATACTTGGACGATTCTGATTCAGGCAGAAAGCCAGGACTGGCTATTAAAACATCTGGCATTCATAAAGAAACTTCTAATCTCACTGGGGTACACCATAAACAAAAAGAAATCTCACCTAGTACCCCGCCAACAGATTGTTTTCCTGGGAGCAAGCTTGAACACAACTTCCCAGATGGCTTTCCTCACTCCAGAGAAACAAGTTTGACAACCTACTTCAAACTTTTGGCCACAAAGCCCCAGCTATCTGCAAGGAAAATTCTGCAAGCCCTAGGGATCATGGCCTCTTGCATTCTACTAATTCCATATGCAAGACTGCATATGAGGAAACTACAATGGTATCTAAAAAGCCTATGGAGTCAACATTCTCAGGACTTGGAATCAATGATTCCTATCATTCCTTATATAAAGACAGAGATCCTTTGGTGGGCAGAATCCTGCTACCACAACAAGGGGCTCACTTTCACTCTACCCCCTGCTGCCCAAACCCTAACAACAGATGCATCAGACTATGCATGGGGGGCTCACATGGCAGGGCAGTGCATTCAGGGCAAATGGAACCCGAGACAGATGCACCTGCATATCAACCAGAAAAAAATGTTAGCTGTACAGAATTCCCTGACACCCTTCAAAGACCGCATCCTTCCAGGACAATTATTGGTAAAGACAGACAACACCACAGTTATGTGGTACATAAACAAGCAGGGGGAACCCACTCGTACCCTCTCTGCAGATTAGCCATGGCCCTGTGGAACACAGCATTGAGCTACCAAGTGTACCTACAAGCTCAATTCCTGCCAGGCAAGCTAAATTCACTGGCAGACGAACTAAGCAGAAATCTCATGGTCCCACACAAATGGAAACTGAAACCAGAAATATTCAACCTCTTGAGGAACAAATTAAGAACTCCAGAGGTAGACCTATTTGCTTCCTGTCAGAACTACCAATTCAACAAATTCTGCACAAGGAATTCTCACAGTCAAGCTTGGAAAGTGGATGCCCTGTTCTTTACCTGGGAAAGCCTCTCAGTTTATGCCTTTCCCCCTCTGCCTCTCCTCTCAAAGGTTCTGCTAAAGATCAAACAGGACAAGCCAAGGACAATACTGATTGCACCAGACTGGCCACGCCAGCACTGGTACCCCCTCTTGCGCAGTATAACACTGCTGGAACCATGACACCTGCCTCAGACCCCCTTCCCTGCTGTCCCAGCAGGCAGGCCAGATTCTGCACCCTTAGCTTCAAACCCTGAACCTTGTAGCCTGGCCAATTTCTTGAGCTCTCCAATAGCATCCCTCAGTAAGCAGGTGCTAGATATCATTCTGGGGGCAAGGAGGCCTAGTACCAGAAAATCCTATGCTGAAAAGTGGAAAAGATACTGTTCCTGGAGCCAGACTCGGGGGATGGGCACAACAGTGCCCAGCTTACCTCATATTCTTCAGTACTTAACAGAAATGCTCCACAAGGGCCTATCCTTCTCGTCAATTAAAATTCATGCCTCTGCCATTTCAGCACATTGTTATACTGAGCCACCCCTCTTCTCTCACCCCCTGCTAAATCAATTCCTTAGAGGGACCAAAAACTTAAGAACCCCCAGGAGAGCCCCTACTCCAGCCTGGGACCTTAACTTTGTATTGGAAAAGCTCACTCTCCCTCCCTTTGAGCCAGTTGCAACTGCTGAGTTGAAATTCCTCTCTTGGAAAACAGCCTTCCTTCAGCAAGAAGCGTGTCTGAATTACAGGTCCTCATGGCAGCGGAACCCTTCATTATCTTCCATGCAGACAGAGATTCCCTCAGTACCAGTCCTTCCTTTATACCCAAGGTGGCCTCTAGTGTGGCCCTAAATCAGTCCATTCATTTGCCCACTTTTTTCCCTAATCCACAAAACAAAGGAGAACGAATACTGCACTCTCTTGATATGCACAGACAACTTAGATTTTATTTGGACAGGACTAAGCCTCTCAGAAAATCTGAACAGCTGCTAGTTGGCTTTGCTGTTGGGGCAGAGGGGAAGGCCATTTCAAGGCAAACCATTTCTAAATGGATAGCCCAATGCATTAATTTCTGCTACAAGCACCATGGAAAACTTACCCACAGGGGATAAGATCACATTCCACCAGGGCTGCATCTTCTTCTCAGAGGAGTCCCTACCAGGGACATCCCAAAAGCTGCTACCTGGAGCTCTGTACATACCTTCACCAAGCAATACTACATGCCTATTTTTACTAAATCCAGAGCTGGTTTTGCCACTGCAGTCTTGCAGGGCTTAATAGCTGGCCCTAATGCTCTCTAACTTCTCTTCCCTTCCTTAGCTTTGGGAATCCAACCAAATGTGATGACCAACAGTGAAGCAAGAAGAACATAGTACAGTTGTGTACACTTACCATAAATGTAGCTGTTCGAGTGTGTACACTGTTGCAGTCCTGGTTACCCCCTCTCCAGCCCCCTGACTTCTCTTGGATCTATCTTTCCTTCTTGTTTAGTGTAATTAAGTTTTCTGGTGTATTTGCTTTTGGTTGGAGGTGTACCATAACATATAAATGCTTTCCTTTGTGGGGGCACCTGACATCTGGGGCAAGAAAAACTGATGTAATGGCATCAGCTGCATGTTTTATACCCCTGATGACCTGACGTCATGGAAGAAGAGACAGCATCCGACGCAGGAATCCAAGACTCTGGTATTCAGACCGGCTGAGGGCTACCTGCAGGCAGATAACCCAAATGTGATGACTGCAACAGTGAATACACTTGAATATCTACATTGATGGCAAGTGTACACAACTGTACTTTCTTTTTAGTGCCAAAGAAAATGGGGGACTTAAGACCCATCCTAGATCTGTCAACTTTAAACCTGTCAGTTGGCAAGACGAAATTCCAGATGGTCACCCTGCAATCTATTCTGCCCATTCTGCAGATGAATGATTGATGTGCTCTGTGGATCTCCAAGACGTCTACTATCACATCAAGATGAACAGGTGCTGTTGGAGGTTCCTACACTTTCAGCTGGGAGTCAGTCATTTCAGTTCAGAGTGCTCCTCTTTGGAATCACCACCACCCCCAGGGTGTTCACCAAAACGATGGAGGTAGTGGTGGCTCACCTGTGGGTTTTCGCGTCTTCCCCTACCTATACAATTGGCTCCTCTCTGCTCCCTCCAGACATCGACTGTGTCAGGCCAGGGATCTTCTTCTCAAGATCGCTCATTGTCTGGGCATTACCATAGATATCAACAAGTTTCAGTTGGCACCAGTACAGGTCCTCTGCTTCATTTTGGCTCGGATAGACACTATTCAATGCAAGGTGTTTCAACATCCGGACAGACTATTATCTGTCCGATGTCATGTGTCTTACATCTCTCAAACCAACCTTCATCCAGCGGATCCAATTCTTTGGCTGTTGGGGTCCATGGCGACCACAATCACTCTTGTTCCAATGGCACACCTTCATATGAGGGTCCTCCATTGTGCCTTGGCAGTTCAGTGGTCCTTGCTAGACCTTCCCCTATCACATCCGATCCGATTATCATGGGCTTGCAAGGATTCTCTTCTTTGGTGGCTTCAATCCCCAGACCTTCTTCTGGGTCATCTGTTTATTCTTCACTTCCCTGCGATCATGGTGACTGTGGGTGCTTCCCTGCTCTGGTGGGGAAGGCGTTGAATGGGATGGACAGTCCAAGGCACATGGTCTTCCCTGGAGACCCAGCTGCATGTCAGTGTCCTAGAGATGAGGGTGGTGCTTTTGGCATTGCAAGCTGTTAATGCCTTTCTTCCTCTGGGAACTATTGCCGTACAGACGGACAATATGTCAGTGGTCTGGTACAGTAACAAACAAGGGAGGACCAGATCGTATCCCCTTTGTCATGAATCCATGAGATTGTGGGAGTGGGCTATCTCCACCACCCGTTTTCTGGTGACAATGCACATTCTGGGGAGGTCCAACATACTAGCGGACAGGCTCAGCAGGTCTATTCTGATGCCTTATGAGTGGCCTCTGAATCAGCCAGTAGCAGAACAGATCTTTCTAAAGTGGGGTCAGCCTTGCTGCTGTCTCTTCTCCTTTCATTCCAACGTGAAGTGCAGCGAGTATTTCGCTCTGAAACCCCACTTCAGGGGAGTCCCCCAGAGACGCTGTAGTTCATGCTTGGCCCTTCGGTGTACTGTATGCTTATCCTCTGCTTCCCAAGTTCATTCAGAAAGCTTGATAGCTAGGGAGCTCAGTGATCCTCATTGCCCAGTTCTGACCTCTCCAATTTTGGTTCCTCTCTCTGTGGTCTCATTTAGTCTGTCCTTCTTGGATGCTAGATCTGGTTCTAGATCGGATCTTACATCTCTGAGGGATCTCTCACCCAGACTTAGCCTGAAGCTCACGGCTTGGCTGCTCCATTTCCCTTGAAAGTTAGGACTCCCGGGCTGTCTTCTCATGTTAAGAAGATTTTGGTGGCGGCTCACAAATTTTCTACCAGGAAGGTTTACTCAAGTACGTGGAAGCATTTTTCGAATTGGACTTCTCAGCGTGATCTGGATCCTTTTACTGCCCCTGTTCTTGCCATTTTGGATTTTTTGGCAGATATGTTTAGTCATTGCACTAACTTTTCTACAGTGGAGGTGTAATTGGCAGCAGTCTCATATTTTCACATAGGAGAGAATTCAGCTTCTTTGATGATGTCTAAGCTTTGTAAGGCCTTCTTGAAAGGTACCTTTCTCCTTAGACCTCCAGTTAAGGACCCAGTGCCCCCTTGTGATCTTACCTTAATGTTGCAGGCTCTGGTTTCTTCCCCCTTTGAACCAGTGGCTATGGTTGAGTTGCAGTTCCTGTTTTGGAAAATGGCCTTTTTAATTGCAATTACCTTAACCAAGAGAGTTTTGGAGATTCAAGCCTTATCTATCAAGCCCCCTTATATGGTATTTCATAAAGACGGGGTTTCGCTACAGACAAACCCATCATTTCTGCCGAAAGAGGCATCAGAGTCTAATATTAACCAGGTCATAAATCTCCCAGTTTTCTTTCCAAATTTTTGGAATAAAGGAGAGTACAAGTTGCATTTGGTTGATGTTCACAGACAGTTATGTTTCTACTTGCACAGAACAAAATATTTTTGTAAATCAGATCAGTTATTTGCCTCCTTTTTGAAACCCTTCTTGGGAAAGCCTGTTTCAAAGGTGACTATTGCTCGATAGCTTTCTGAGTGCATTTCGTTGGCCTATCGGACCAAAGGGCTATCTCCCCCATGGTATGTCTGGACGCATTTCACCAGGTCAGTTGCTACCTCTGTAACCTTTTGGTCTAAGGTATCCTTAGAGGATATCTGCTCTGCTGCTACCTGGGCATCATTGCAGATATTTATTTCCCATTATAAGTTGGACCTTCTCTCCAGGGGCAGGGCATCCTTTGGCTCAACCTTGCTCTGGAATATCCTTCCGTGAGGTCCTCCCAGGGTTTATTGGTAGCTGGGACTCTGTCCCACAGGTTGAAGACTAAATGAAAACAACTTCAGATTTAAAAGTTATGTACTCACCATAACGTTCCATCTGAGTTGTTGCTCTCATTTGTCTTCAATCGTCCCTCCCTCCTTCCCCCTGCCTTGTGTGTGCTGTGAGGTAGACCTGATGGAAGACACACAGCTTATCTATTCGAGCTAATTTCTCTCTGAGGTTTATGGTAATAACAGGTCTGTTGGTATAAGGTCCAGGTTGGGGGGTGCTGCTGTTCTGCAACAAACTCGATCTGAAGGAGGAGGGAGACAGGGGCATTGTGGGTAGGGGTGGAGATTGGAGCTGGAGCTGGAGTATGCGGCTGAGTCGAATCCGTACTGGATCCGGGTCCCACATGTTGAAGACAAATGAAAAACAACAACTCAGATGGAACGTTATGGTGAGTACATAACTTTTATTTTTTTTATTTCTTTATTTAACATTTGTTTACCGGGCAAATTCCAACTGGGACAGAGCTCGTTTTCAGCAGAGGCCCAGGGTGAAATGCTCCAGACACATGTCTTTGGAATCTCTTCCATCCTTTCTCTCCCTCTCTCATTCATTCTGTGTCACTCTGCCTCTCTCATTCATACTCATTCTCTCTCTCTCATTCATTCTGCCACTCTTGTCTCCTTCTCTCATTCATTCTGTCTCATGCATCATCTCTCCCACTCATTCATTCTCACTCTGTCTCTTGCATCCTCTCTCTCCCTCTCATTCTCTCTCTTGCATCCTTTCTCTCCCTGTCTCATTCATTCACTCCCTCTGTCTCCTTGTCTCATTCATTTACTTACTTTCCTTTGCAGCTTCTCTTAATTCTGTGCAGTAGAGCAGTATGCTTACTTTACGTTGTGCAGAAACTGAAGAAAATTAAAAATGTCACTTGCTGAAGATGAAGAAAATGAGCGAGTAACATTAGGACGTTCAAAGAAGGAAGAGGAAAGATCTGCATTTGCAACTTTTTCTCACCAGAAACCGCTTATCAGTACAGATGCAGAAAACAGACTTATCGTTTTCATTGTGCTATTTACTTTGCAATTTGAAAACAGTTGTGTTTTTTTTTTGTTTGTTTGTTTTTTTACTGGCTGGCCTGCCCAACTTACAGAAAAACAATGTGGTCACTGACAGCATTATTAAAATTGCACCCAAAGTAAAAGCATTTAGTAAAAGTTGGCTGAAGGATTTACTTAATACAATGTACACCTGAAGCCGTAATCCAGTTTTGAAAGTTAGAGAAGACTCATGATGCTAAGCAGAATGACTGCAAACTCCTTCAAGAAAATACATACATCCAGCAACAGAAAACTATTAAAGCAGTTCCTATGAATGGAACAGGGCAGTGCAAATAAGAAGTATGAAAGCAGTTAATGTATACATATTCAAAATGTGGGAGTTCCTGGGTGAAAAAAAGGAGGATGTATCTTAGGCTTCAGCGCAACAAAATTGATGGGTGACTTTACCAAATTCTCAATGCTTGCTGCACTATCGGAAGAGAAACGTTTGTGGAAAAATGGCTCACTGTACTGCTAGCACTCACAATGGGAGTCAAGAAAAATGAGAAAATGATGATTTCACCCTGCATGAATTGTAGTTTTGAGTTGTAGGTTCATCGGTAGGTACTAGGCTATCAGACCAAGGGCCTACGTAAGCCTAGACAGCAAGGTACCATAGCTTATGCCACCCAAGAAAGTTATTTTCCTGTTCCACTGTCCAGCAGAGACACAGAAGTGATCCCTGGGGTGTATTTCCTATTTCCCATCCACTCATCAAGATTTTTCTTGAAGAGTGCTAATGAAGAACTTTGCTTGACATAGATGGGTAGCTTGTTCCAGAGTATAGGAAGTAGGATTGACGTTTAGGGGAAAATAAATTTTTAACTTGTAGTTATCCTTTAAATCAACCAAAGGTAGATATGAGATAGAAATAGCAACTCAGGCAAAAGACGATCACAAAGCCTTCTTTAAATAGAGTTCAAAATTGTACCAAGCTAATAGTAAATGATATCACATACTCTGAACCTGAAGACATTAAAAGTCTATCAGATAAATGTATGCCTGTCTTCAACACCCTCTCCCCCATCCTGCTAAAATCTCTCATCACCATCCACACTTTCACCTCAAATCTCCCAGGAACAAGTCCTAAATGCACTATCCATGGCCAAGAGCACTGCTTCTGTGGAGCGGGATAGCAAATCGCAGTGCCTGTTGATCAGCTTGAAGCATGACCTGTCAAACCCCCTACAGAGCCTTTTCATTGTTAGCCTTCAAACAGGGTTTTACCATATGAATTGGGAACAGCAACAGGCATCTCCCCTTCACAATGATGGAGCATCAACCAATTTGGGCAGCTATAGGCCTATACGCCTGACTAGCCTCTTCTGTAAGGCTATGGAAAGAATCATTATGGCGCTAATAAAAGTGTAGGCAACCTACAAAACATTGACCCAATCCACTTCGGTTTTGTCAGAAGCAGATCCTGCGTACTCAACCTGGTTTGCTTTCAAGAAGGTCAGCGATGCATGGATGAGGGAAAAACTTTTCACATTGCATATTTGGACCTCACAAAGGTGTTCAATACTATCCCTCTTTCAGGCGTAGTTAAACTCATTCAGCTAAATGTGAATCCCTTTGTAATAATTGGATAGCAAAACTGGCTCACAAATAGATTCACCCACCCCAATTTCTTTGGTTCTATTTCCACCAAGAACCCTGTCACTGGCAGAGTACTTTAAGGCTTGGTCCTCGAACTACTCCTTTTTAGCATCTAATTCTCAGAAATCAGGACAAATATTTAGGGCAAATGGCTGACAAAGTTTGTCGACAACTGTAAACTCTACACTGTCACAAACTTAACAGAAGACCGCAAGATACTTCGGGAGGTCCTGTTGCAAATAAATAACTGGTGTCAAAACCAGGTCCTAAAATGGAATGCTAAAAAGTAATTGTATCTTTTGGCAAGCAAGATGTCCCCTGCTAATATCACATAAACAACACTCCATTGAAAATTTACACTGTAGTAAGGGACCTGGGTACATAGGTAGAAAATGAGTTATTTGACCATTTGTTGTCTATTTTAGGAAGTCCTCATTTTTAGCGCATGTTATTAGCAAGGGTATGACATTTAAATCTAGGGAATTGGTCATTCCGGTGTACATCTGTTCATTGCACTCATTAGGCCAGTTATTGAATATAATGCCCCATTTGTCATATCCAGGCACCTGACTCAGCTCGAGCAACCATAACATTCTCTTCCCAAAAATTCAAGTGACTAGATCACAAAAGCCACTGACAGCCTCAAAACCCTGTCCTTCTCAGTGTCCTACAGGCAGCAAAGGGAGATATCTGCCTTGCTTACAGAGCCTGTACCAACCCCAATTGTGCAGACTTCTATACATCTGTAAGTCCAGTAGTGGCATAAACACCTGTTCTAGAGATCTCAGTCTCTATTGTAACTTAAATGGAACATGTTGGAGTGATAGATAAGTTCTCACAGAGAATACCACTTCTCTGGAACAGATTTCCTCTCTATGTGAAGTTAAGTACATATTTTACTTTATTCAAGTGCAGCCTAGATGCATGGATGAGAAAGCATATGTTCACTTGTTTGGCACCATTGTCCCTTTTGGATGTGGGAACCATATAAATACCTTTTTCAGTGTTATGGTTATTCATACTTACTATACAGAGGGTTCTTGCACAATACTAAAGTATTATCCCACAAAATGTAGGGACCTTAGTATTAAACTACTAAGGCTAAAAACTCAAGTCGGAATGCATGGCTAGTCTGCTAAAGATTATCACTGTTCAATAACCTTGTAAGTACCTATTTACCTATGACTACAAATTTGTTTGGAAAATCAAATACTGTGAATTATCTTCTGTGTGCAATCAGCTGTCACCCCAGGCATGTGATATAAAATGTGCATAAATTACAATTTCTAAGCATATGCCAAGTTTTTGCTCTGTTGAGCAGCGGTTTTAGTGAGAGTCAGTGAATTACACAGTTGCAGTAAAAGGGAATGTGATAAAAGATGTTTGAAGCAGGGTTTTTGATATGCTTAGCTTAGACCTAGACAACAACTTTTGATCTGTGCCAACAGATGTCATACAGGATCTACCAAAAGTAGATATTTTACCACTTAAAGTGTAAGCAATGGCTCTGTGACACCCCAGCACTGGCCCAGTAATCAAGGAACCCCAATCCTCACTACTGGCAATAGTGGGGAACGTACACACTGGGAGGATGACAAGTACACAAACAGTGAAGTGCAGTTTCCCTTAAGAGCACACAGAGACCACAGTCAGTCTGGGGTTGGTTTCTCCCTCTTTCTCCAGATCCCCAATAAGACTCCCCACTGGCACAGCTATAGGGTTGAGATCTCAGCTGAGTGGCCAGACCAAGACCTCCAGCACCCTCTTTGTCCAAGCAGTACTTCGTGTCCCTGCCCAAGTAGCTGAAACACACACACACACACACACACACACACACACACACACACACACACACACACACACACACACACACACACTTGGGAAAGGCTGGCACAAGTTTACTAGCTATGCCTCCTTCTGTCCAGACTATAAGGTAGTTTTCACCACCACCAGCCACTACTTACAGCTACTTTAAGGCCCTTAGCAAAGGGTGTCCAATCTTACTGTATAATGTTACTATTAATCCAAATGGTAGTTTGAGTAAGAGCAAGGCTATTAGGAGTGTCCTGCACAGTGTCATCAAATAAATATGCAAGTACTCTCAGAGCTTAAATATGTCTCACAAATAGACACAATGATAGGTGTAATATATTTAATAAATAATAATAAAAGAACAAGATAATACTAAATATATATTCAAAGTGCCTTCAGAGTTCAACATCACAGAAAATATTTAAAGTAACATTGCAGGACAGTCTCAAATAAATACAGAAAACATCTAAACTGATCTTTACTATATTCCTTACTGAACCTAAAAGAAATTACTGTACCCTAGTTGATTTACTTAGAACCAGACAAGACAGATGTGATGGTGGGTTTTGCAGCTGATGCTCCCAGGTCAAAGACAAAATATAAAAAGCACTCTCTCTCTTTTTCTCTCTCTTGGAGGGTTCTTAAATTAATATCTCAAATATTGCTGCTGGGATACTTGCTGGATGACATCACTTTTGTCATCTGACTATCCCAGGTGAAAACCCCCCATTGCTAGAAACTGTGAGCATTTAACTTCTCCCTGTGAAAACACATAAACAAGGCCCTTCTTGGATCTTTTGTCAAATGGTGGAAGCCGTAAAATAATTTACATTCCTCCACATGTAAAGACAATACAAAAAACTTCTAGTTCTAGACATTGTCTGTTACTGCACTGAAACTGAGAGATGACATCTTTTGTTTATGGCCCAGCTATAAAGTATCTTAACCTCAGCCATTCTTCTGAAGTTTTCCAAGTTAATCTCCTGTGTTTCAGTCTCCCTTGTTAAACAGTGTATAAAAAAAATCTCTTCAGCACACATCTATACAATATGACATACAGTTCTAATACATTTGTAACCCAGCATATTAATCATGTTGCTAGTCACAAATGACACACAACCACTTACATAATTTCAGATAGATGGGCTGGCAGTATCTCATTTTGTTACATTTCTATATAAATCATATTAATATTCACAAGTGACATAATTTAAAAAATTCCAGATAGCTAGACTGGTAATGTTTCCTTTTGTGACACCCCCCCCCCCCAAAACAAAAAAAAAACTCAAGCTAGGTTTTCAAGTGACCCTTGAGAAATGTTGCTTGAGGGGGTTACCTGTCTGGGAATACCTTACCCCATTCCCTGTCTTGAGATTCCAGCTACTTTGGCATTTCTGACCCCAGTACATTGCTGCACTGCCCTGTCATATGCCTATAATCCTAGGTTCCACCATAGTAATTTGGGATTTTCCTGGCTGGCTCCCAGTAGCCATAGATTCCCCTCAGACTCCACCTACCTCCTACTGCAAATACTTAGCATAGCACCAGGGCCTCCCTGTCATGGTAAAGTTCATCATGTTAACATAATATAGTTTGTGCCCCTGCCTCCTCCCTAGCAGTTCTACCATATAGTTAACATCACTGACTTTCCTTACTACTTTGAAGGGTCCCTCCCAAGCTGCCTACAGCTTGTTGTGTCTGACAGGAATGAGAACCATTACCTGTTGCCATACAGCATATAGCATAAGCATTCCTGTCATAACAGACCTTTTACTGCTGTTGGGCTTCTGCCAGGTGCTCCTGGGCCCAAGCCCATGAGTTTCCTGAGCCTTATCCTGAGGTTTAGGATATATGCCCCAACAGACACCTTGCGGGATTTACGTTCATCCTCCTACTCATCTCAAATCAGATCTAGAGGTCCCCTCATGCTTTGCCCATACAGCAACTCAAAGGGTGAAAAACCTGTGGATTCCTGGGGCACCTCTCTGTAAACAAATAACAGATGGGGCAAATGTATGTCCCGCTTCATCTTGAACTGGTCTGCAGCTGCCTATAGCATGATCTTTATATAGAGTTTAACCTGTCCACCAGACCTTCACAGACAAGCCAGCAAGTTTAACATGAAACTGGCACCTCTGTCAGTCAGTATTTCTTTTGGGGAAACCTTCCCTGCTGAAAATCTCTAACAAAGCATTTGCCACCTTTTCTGCCTCAATGGAGGACAGTGCCACTGCCTCAGGGTATCTGGTAGCATAATCTACTACCACTAGGGTATACTTCTTCCCTGTGGAACTTGGGGTATTCAGAGACCCCATAATATCCATAGCTACCCTTTGAAATTGCTCCTCAGTCACAGCCAGAGGCATCAAAGGAGCATTGACCTTGTTCTCTGCCTTGCCTACTTTTTGGCACTGCTCACAGGTCTTGCAGTACCTTGCTACATCTCTGGAAATCCCAGGCCAGTAAAAGGTTTGCATAATACGTCTCTTGATATGCTTTATGCCCATATGACCTGGAAAGGGAATATCATGGGCTATGGCTAGAAGTGCCAAACATCAAGCCCTGGGGACTACCAACTGCTGTATTCTGTCACCCTCTAGGCCTCCCTCAGGGGTCCACTCTCTATACAGTAACCCTTTGTCCCAGTATACAGATTCCCTCTTCCCTTGAAAATCAGATGCCTCACTAGCTACCTCCCTCAAGCCTTGTAATGTAGGGTCTGAGAGCTGAGCCTGTCTCAACTCTCTTTGTAACCCTTCCCAGCTCCCCTACAACAAGTGTGGCATCCTCTGACTGCGGTGCTTCACTGTCAGCCCGGGTACTACTACTCACCTCTGCCCTTGCAGTCACTCTGTCCAGGGGAACATCAGTACCCACAAGCAGCTGTGGCTCATCTTCAGTCTCACTACTACAGGGTAGCTTCCTTCCTGAAGTAACCACCACACCAGTCCTGGCTTCAAATATGTGGTTTGTCCAGGCTACCAGACCCACATGCTTGTCTCTACATACACACAAGGTACTGCATTATCAAAATCATTCCCTATCAGGACATCTGCAGGGGTGTCCTTAAACACACCTACTTGTTGGCTTCCTTTTCCACCCTTTCAGTCAAGGTGAACCCTAGCCAAAGGTATTTGGAATGGGGTCTGAAGCTTTGACTGGAGTAGACTGCCCAAGCAAGTAGTGCTGCTCTTTAACCATTGCAGGCTTCACTGTGGTGAGGTCAGAGCCTCTCTCTCTCTTAGCAGTGGCCTGTTTCCCATTTACTAAGATATGATATAACCTCTTGTCATAGTTTGGTACCCCTGTTGTCTCCAGACAACTTGCTGCTGGCATTCTGTCATTCCCACTTACTGGCTCTCCCACTTTTATTCACCATCTTGCCTCTGTGAACATGTATATGGTACATGGCCCCACTGGTTGTATTTAAAACATTTAAACCTTGGTCCTGGACTAGTAGTTTCCCCTGCTACTGGCGGACTCTGTTGGGGTGGTTTAGGCTGCCTACCATGGGCTTCCTTAGACCCATGAGCAGCACTGGGAACCCTTTCCTGTGCAGTGATGCCTTGCTTGGTAGGTATAGATCTCTCTTCTTTCCTAACTCATCTGCCATATTGTATTGTCTATCTGCTAACCAAATTATCATGTCCTCAGGCAAAGTACTAAGGGCTTGTTCCCTTACCAAAAGGTCTGCCAGCCTTTCAGAAGTGGCGACCTGACACCCACTCACCCATCAATGAAAATAAGTGCTTTGTTCAGCAATATATTCACACATACTTTCATCTGCCTTGCATCTGTGCTCACAAAACTTTTTTCCTATAAGCTTCAGGTGTTAACTTAAAACGCTCTTAACCGACATTTTTTAACAGCATTATAATTTAAGCAATCAGCATCAGAAAATTTAGAAATAGCAGTTACAGCCTTACCATGGAGTAAGGGGGTCAGGGACTGTGTCCAGAGCCCTTGGTCGACATTATGCTGTTTACATACCCTTTCAAACATATGAATGAAACTATCAAAATTATATCCCTCTGTAAATTGTGGAAGAAATTTACCGACCCTCTCATTTCCCCATTGCCTCCATGACCCTGGTGAAGAGTCAGCATCTCCTTCTCATGTTGCCTCTGCCTCTCATTCTCCTCAACTTCCAGACGTCTCAGTTTTTGATGTTCTTCTACCTCCAGACATCTCAGCCTCTCTGCTGATTCTGTTTCCAAACATTTGGCCTCCAGTTCAAGTCACTTTAACTCCAGATGGATCTTTAAGTCCTCTGTGGAAAGGTTGAACTGTCCATTTTCTGAGAGCTGTACCCCCCTCCCCCAAGGCCAGTCTGATTGGTGTCCTGGTTGCTGATCTGTGATGCAGCTGTGACTAAGGGGCTGCAATCATCTCTGCTTTAGTCAGGTTGGCATGCAGCAGTCCTTCAGCTTGGCACATCTCAGCCAGCTGGCTCCTTGCCATATTCTCCTGGTGTCATACTTGCCTGCTCTCCCTGACTAACTAAGCTAACAAAAAAAATAATTGTGATATGAAACTCTGAATGTTCACTGTGTGGCTGATTGAGAGTACAAACACCTTTTTCAGTGACCACTGGTTACAGGCTACAGGAATTCAGTATCCACACAAATAAATCCTAATATGTGGATATCCCACCACTGCAAACCAGTTAATATGTGATATGGATATCCCACCACTGTCCATCAATTAATATGTGATGCCCCAGCACTGGCCCAGTAATCAAGGAGCCTCAGTCCTCACCACTGGCAACATTGGGGAAAGTATACACTGGGAGTATTACAAGTACAGAAACACACAGTAAAGTGCAATTTCCCTTAAGAGCACACAGAGACCACAGTCAGTCTGGGGCTGGTTTCTCCCTCTTTCTCAACATCCCCAATAAGACTCCCCACTGGGCTGAGATCTCAGCTGAGTGGCCAAACCAAGACCTCCAGCACCCTGTCTGTCCAACCAGTGCTTTGTGTCCCTGCCCAAGTAGCTGACACACACACACTTTGAGGTTTGATTTATACACACACACACACACACCTACCTGGGAAAGGCTGGCACAAGTTTACTAGCTATGCCCCTTTCTGCCCAGGCTATAAAGTAGTTTTCACTGCCACCAGTCACTACTTATTAGCTGCTTTAAGGCCCTTAACAAAGGGTGTCCAGTCTTGCTGTGTAATGCTACTATTAATTCAAATAGTTTGGCCAAGAGCAAGGCTATTGAGAGTGGCCTGCACAGTGTCACCAAATAGATATGCAAGTACTTTAAGACCTTAAATATGTCTCACAAATAGCCACAATGATAGGTTTAAATATATTTACTAATAAATAATAAAATAAGACAATGCTAAATATGTATTCACATTTACTTCAGAGTTCAACATCATAGGAAATATCTACAACAACATTGTAGGACAGTCTCAAATAAATAGAGAAAACATCTAAACTAATCCTTACTGAATTTAGAAGAAATTACTGTACCCTAGATAAATTACTTTCAGAGCCAGACAAGACAGATGTGATGAGTGGATTTGCCAGCTGATGCTGCCAGCTCAAAGACAAAATACAAAATACACTGTCTCTCTCTCTGAGTTCTTAAGTTAATATCTCAAATATTGCTGTTAGGATACTTGCAGGATGACATCACTTTTGTCATCTGACTATCCCAGGTGAAAACTCCCATTGATAGAAACTGCCAGCGTTTACCACCTCCCTGTAAAAACACAAACAAGAGTCTTCTTGGATCTTTTGTCAAATAGTGGAAGTTGTAATGTAATTTACATTCCTCCACATGTAAAGACAATACAAAAAAAAACTTTGATTTCTAGACATTGTGTCTGTTACTGCACTGTAACGTAACCTCAACTATTCTTCTGAAGTTCTGCAAATTAATCTCTTGTGTTCGTCTCCCCTGTTAAACAGTGTATAAAAATTTCTTTTTAGCACGTCTGTACAAGATGACATTCAGTTCTAATGCATTTGTAACACAGCATATGAATCATGTTGCTATTCACAAATGACACCCAACCACTTCCAGATAGCTGGGCTGTTAGTATCTTCTTTTGTTACATTTCTGCGTAAATCATATTAATATTCAGAAAGGACAAATAATTATTTATAAAATTCCAGATAGCTAGGCTGGCAATATTTCCTTTTGTGACAGGATCATTGAGGAAGAATTCTGCACAAGGCACTTGGGTTTATCTACAAGCACTCTGGGATTAGTTGTAGATAGGATTTGAATCTGAAACAGCATTTTATAAGGTAGGCTCACTCAAACAATGCTAGTTCAGTATTACCTAGACCCACTGACTGTGTACTTGAGTGTAACTTCTTGCTATGTAAATGGGTGGTAAGGGCTAAGGAAATTGATTTCTAATAGCCATTCCCAACAATAATTAATAAGATGCTATGCTGCATAAGTCATATACTTGGCTTCCTACTCATGCTTATTTTGCTAGGCAAAACCTCACGCCAGCCTAAGATTAGACTAGTGGATCATAGTTATACCCATACATTGTGTAATATTATTAATTAATTTGTTAAACATTGCCATATCCATTCACAAACCGCTCTTCTTTTTGTGGCTATTAATTGCCTGAATGTTATTGCCCATACACATAATTCTGAATTTGCTTTAGAATTATAAAAAATAAAATGTGGCTCTAAAAATTTGGAGTTGGTTCTTTAGCAAGTTTGTATAGTTGAGTGCCCAGGTGCTTGCTGGTTTTGTTTCCATTTTAATATGATTTTTTTCCAATGTATTGTTTTTGTAAGTGTACATAACTGTTTTTTTTTTGTTTTGTTCCCATGGTATTATATTAGGTTGGGGTATGCGTGTATTTTCTCTGTTTAATGCAACTTTCATCTTGGTACATGTGAGGTTAATTGAGTTCATGGATGATATTAATTCATCACTGTTTTTGTAAGTAATGATATTTAAAGGAAATTTTGCTTGCTTATTTCACTGATTAAACCATAAAGGTGCGACTGGGATACTTTGCTGTACTGTTGCCTTTATTGAAGCCTTCTTGCAATTTGTGCTGGTTTGTTTTAATTAACTGTCATTAATGTATTTATTGTTTTGTACATGTCGATATGCTTAGCAGTCCTTTTCTTTTTGTGGTGTATTGTGATTATCTTGCTCTACTTTGGACTTCATTGCTTCTTTGGTGAATCCCTTTTAGTAGCCATAGTCACTTAAAAAGTATAAGCCGTCTTGACTAGTTTTGTAATGATGGTAAAGAGTAAAATTGTTGTATCTTAAACTGTTGTGCATTTGCTTACCAGTGTAAAACCAAATGCATTAGCGAAAGAACCTTCAGACTGCAAAAACTGCACCCATTTATGAAAGAGTGGATTTCCAGTTATAGTATAGGTACTGCAGTTGAAAAAACATCTAGCTGGGAATTCATTTAACAGTCAGAACCAGGGCTTAATCTTTACTTCAGTGATATCTGTTGTGAATATATTGCCTGTAAGAGATGATATGTGGTGCAGATGGTCATCATTCTCACTGCTGCAGTCACCTTTAGGCTGTGTGGGTGAACCTGCATACAGACAACCAGCCATAAAGCTTTTGCTGCCTCCCACACCTTTCTTGACTGCTGAAATCAGCAGTCAGAATAAAACAAACGTTAATACTTTTATGCTCTTTGAGAAGAGGCAGCTCTGAGACTTTACAAGAGCAAGCAATCAATTTGAAACTTTGTTTCTGGCATGTAAGTCCCAGAAGTTGAACCCTTCCACACAGAATTTTTTGCCTTTTTTAATAATAATAATTCTGTTTAACCAAGTAGGCTGACTGGAACACAGTCAATTTTCAGCGACAACCCAGAAGCAATGTCTGATTTAGTGACCTGCTCAGGGTCACACAGTAAACAAACAAGGGCTGAGAGGAACCAAACCCTGTACCACAGGAACTACAGCTCGCAACCTTAACATCTATACCTACTGCCAAAACTGTACTATATGCCAAAATATACTATTTTTTTTTTTCATTTTTGTTTTAAAATGGAATTTCCCCTTTAAAGAAACCTGTCATTTTTTTCTCAATATTGGAAATTTTTTATCAAGGAAATGCTGATGTTCTTCATGTTTCACTGTTGCAGTCATCACATTTGGATTATCTGCTTGCAGGTAGCCCTCAGTCGGCCTGATATCAAAGCCTTGGGTCCTGCATCGGTTGCTATCTCATTTTCCATGACATCAGGTAGTCAGGGGTATAAAACATGCAGCTGATGCCATTACATCAGTCTTTCTTGCCGTGCGGTGTCCGAAGCAGAAGCAGTTCGCAAGTGCTGGTCGGCCGACTCCTGAAATTTTCGTTTTAGAGTTTCAGATCCGAAGTCTTCAACTAAGCTAAGTACCTCGTTGGGAACCATTTTCTTGCTCTAAACCGATGTCAGTAAAAGTTAACAATTGTATTTCTTGTGGAAAGCAAATACCTCATAAAGATTTTCATTCGTACTGCATTCCTTGCCTAGGCCCAGACCACGACGTACCTCACTGTCAGTTTTGTGCCTTATTCAAACCTCTTGCTATTCGTTGTCGATTCATTTTCGCATCTAAATATTTTGGTACTCAGTTCAGTTATCCAGAAATGGCTTCGGTAAGCCACCCGACTACTGACATTTCGAAAAAATGCAAAGATAAAGACAGAGACAGACCGCATAGGTCCAAAGCTGCCGATGACGCTTCTCCTAAGCTGGTCGCCAGTTCACCGGTATTCAGTGAGGCGCTTTCACAGCCCCTAATACCCGCTACTTCAGATTCGCAGGCCTCTACTGAGACCGGTATGCCAAGAGATGCGTTTTCGACTGTGGAACCTGCGGATGTCCCTTCCTTGGATGGGTCCGGAGCTGCTGTGCAGGCACCGGCTTCTGAGTGTGTATTCAGGCCTACTGACTTGCATATTAAACCGACACCATCTTCTTGAAGGCTTAAAACTCGATCTATGCCCAGAAAACTGATGCCCATACTGCATGGTCAGGCCCCTGTGCCTAAAAACAAATAAGAATGGCTGAAGACCTTATTACTCTAATCAGGGGAAGCCACCCTTCTCCCTCTAAGAGACCTAGAACTGATTTTCCTTCTGATTCTTCTGATCAGGATTCTGAAATTTCTGTTTTTTCCAATGACCAGGATTTGCCCTTATCTAAATATGAGGATTCTGATGCAGAGGACTCCATTTGCTCTGCGTCCCCTCCAGAGGATTTCTCTTTTGGTGAAACCTTGCATACTCTTAGGGAGCATTTCTGCTGGAAAAGCCAGGATTACTCTGACTCCAACACAGGCCTTTAGCTATTCCTCGTGTACTGGACATTGTAGATGATGCCTTCTCGGAATCGAGCCTGGCCATGACACATTACCTCCTGCTCCCTGAAAACCTGATAGGTATTACAGGGTACCTGACTCTCTCAAGTTCCTCTTCAAAAATCCTACTACGGATCCTGAGACCATTTCACAGGGACCCAAGAGCATTAAGGCCACTACTGCCAAAAATCCTACCACGTCTGATGGAGATTCCAGGGTGCTGGATAGATGGAGTAAGAAGGTATACACTTCTGCAACATTAGCCATTAGGACCTTAAACTGCCAGTTTCATATGTTGAAGTATCAGCAGCATGTTATTGGATTGCTTAAACAGAAAATTATGTTGAGTCCTGACTGTGCTGAAAATAAAGAATTACAGGATTTAATGCATTCTGCTGAAAAGTTGGAAAACATACTTTGCAATGTAGTTTTGATTCATTAGAGGCATCTTGCAGGGCTGCTGTCACTGGGCCTGTACTTAGAAGGCATGCTTGGCTTAAGGAGCAATCTTTGCCAGATCATGTTAAAGCTAAATTACTGGATGCTCCCTTAAACCAAAGACCGCCTGTTTGGCACCAGAGCAGAAGTAGTACTTAAAAAGATGGAGGAAAAAGCTAAAGCTATGCAAACTGTTAAA